>NW_017306895.1:491990-506470 GCF_000935625.1 Nanorana parkeri
ATCTATATATATATCTATATATATCTATATATAGATATATATAGATATATATATAGATATATATTTGTGATGCCACTACACTCCCAATGTAAAAGACTGTGGAATGTACCCTTGCAAGACTGCCCTATATTCTCCTCAATGCCCTCACCCCAATCTTCCTCATCCCCCATATATTCCACCTGTGCCTTGAGCTGTCTGAAGGGGTGGAGTCAGGATAAAGCAGGTCCTGAGACACCAGGAAATCCTACTTTTCCTCCTGCTGCTGTGCCTCCAGTGCCTGGTCTGTTACACTACACAGTGTACGTGCAAGCAGAAAAATAAGAACTCATGTCAATGATCCCTGTTTCTTTGTGGCTTACTATTCTGGTTGCCTCTTCAAATGGTGGCAACACTGTAGAAGCATCCTGAAAGGAGCCACTGACATGGTGAAAAGAAACCCAGATCCATGGAGCCTCCCCTTGTTGTGCAAATATTCATGAATGGCCTGCTAATTCAAGTGCAGCATGCCAAGGTGAGGTTTCAGCCTGTATGCATATCACATATCAGGCAGTTAATAGGCAGCTTAAGTTGCTGCTGAATTGTAGCCAGGCTGCATCTTATGGCCTACCTTAGGAGATCATGGAAGCCAATGTACCTATCTAGGAGCTGCTAAACCACTAGGTTAAGGACATGTTCCAGGCAAGGCACATGTGGGTACCTCCACTGCTGAAGGACTGACAACAGGCTGCTGCCATTGTCACACACAAACTTGTCCTAGCACAAGATGGCATTGGGTCAGCCACCTCCAGGCCTCCCCCTGCAGAGCTGACAGAATCTCTGCCCCAGTGTGGTTCCTGTCCCCCAGCATGAGGGAAACAGCATGGCAGCATTTTGCCTGGGCCATTGTGTAACCTCTTGCTCACTTGAGGGGACTGACAGGCTGCTTGTATCAAGGGTCTGGTAAGCGATTGTAGAGGGGAACCCATGTGTTTTTTTGGTATTGGGGTCCCCCTAAAATTCCTACCAGACCTGTTTTTTAATTATTTCTGTGGACTGTCAAAAGTTAAAAAGAAAAGTAAAATTTACCCTTTTATGTCACTTTGCTGCAATGAAAATTAATTTGTAAATGTCATTTAACATCTAAAATTAATAAACATTTCAGATTTGTTTAAGACTGAATCCAAAAATGAATTAACTTTTGGTCCTGAATCCCAAAAATGAAATAACAAAAAATACAAAAAAACTTCAATACTTGCTTGCTATTCAACAACAGAAAACAACTGAAAGTAAAGTGCGGCAATGCTGGCTAAATGGTTCAATGAACCTCCTTTTTCATTTTAAGGGGAAAATTACTTTTATGGTTTAAATTTCAAGCCTTGAAATACTATTTCAAAAACTATGATCAAACTGAAGCAAATATTTTTTGAAGCAAAATTATTATTTTAAAGTTACATTTGCTGCCATTATTAGTGTATGCAACATTAAAAGTGTGGATGGAACCAAGATAGTTAATTGTGGAGGCTGAATTTCTTCTCTAGTATTACTTTATTATTGTAATAGATGTTATTGGAATATATTGAAAACTGGCCCTAAGGTTATCCCTGTGTAGTAAATATGGTGAGCTATGCTAAAATATTTTGATCTTCACTAATATATACAACATAGTAAATCATGTTTGTTTAAAAACTAACCAACTGTCTCTTACATAGAAATTGTTATTAGATGAACAGAGATTATATTTTTCCTGGAGACTCAAGTAATTTAACTGCGGCCCTTTAAAATTGCTTTCATACTGTGCAGCAAAATATTTTTACTTATCACTAGTTAGTGTTACGTGGTTAAAATTGCTATATCACACAAATAAGTTGCAAGGAAAATAAAAATAGAAAATGTATTTTAAAAAGTAGTTACATTTACAATGTCATGTTTTGATTTATATACAATATGTGTGTGTGTATATATATATATATCGACCATATTCACGTTATCTTTCTGTGATCTATAACTCAAAAGCAAAGACAAAATGATGACATTTACCTGTATGACTTGACAATGATCAAACATACATAAGTAAATCAACTATGTGGTTCTAAATATTCCTGTCCTAATAATTAAGCACATTCCAAGCATTGCAACTCTTTTAATATTAATTTTTAAACAATTATCGAATGTATATTTATAATTATGGGCTTTTTGAATAAACCTTCAATACAATTTATTACATTTCTCAATTTGGGAAGGAAATAGTCCAATAATGTTGAGAAGGGATTGTCAAGGACACATGGCACACCTCACAATTGTCCTTTCTTTATATTGAAAGTGCATGTAGAAGGTTTTCTGAAGACAGAGTTTCACTGTAATGTTATTGCATATGAATAAGTGTTGTGTTGTTATTGAATCAACCTGCAGTTTAATTGGGTGATAGTTAAAATAATGAAACAAAAATTATTCTCTTGGAGCTAAATAAATTGATTGCATCCTTATATTCATATTTTTTCTAACTTACAACATTTTCTAATTTCCCTTATAACGATTAAATATATCTGACAATTTGCATAAAGTGATGTCTTTCTTTCCATGATGGTTATGAATTATTTAGTAGGCTCATTTGGGTTCTTTCAGGAACTGGCGTTGGCTTAATAAGATTCTTCTCTACACTCAATTTGCATTATTCTGTGGGACAATATAAGGCAGAACCTTGCAGATCTTGTATTGTTATTCTGCAAATGATGAAAGATAATATGCAAGAGTTCAGTTTTATCAATCCTCGGTGCTCTCCTATGAGCAGCAGAAACTTTAAAGAGAATTTCTAATAACATACATGTCTCACAGTGCAGGTGGTTGCTGATGCACTTGTCAAATAGCAAAACATCTCTAGATCAAATAAAATAGTCCGAACAGCTAGTAAACAGGAACGTATTATACCAGTACCAGCCATTTGCACAACTTTAATATGTAAGGACTAGAGTTTAAGATGTGATCACAGTTAGTTCTCACACTGCACACTGAATGGCAGAGGGATAGGTTGATCTAATTTCAAGCGAACATTATATAACAGATTTTGAAACAGATCAGCACCTCTTAGAAAAAACATGAGCAGCAATGTTGGCCAAAGGATTGCACTGGCAGCTCCGCATGTTCTGTGACATGTTTTTGTGTACTGTATGTGATACAAAACATAAGTTTCTATATATATTGTATATTTATTTTTACCAGTGTCAGAAATTGGCCACAATACTTTGACATACGGTAAAATAAACAAGTATTGACATTTGAAACTGGACACAAATTAACTTGTATTGGCTCATTATAAGACATACTTATTACTAATTATTTTTATGAATGTAACTGCCTGCCTGTGATATAAAGATAACTTTTAGGAAGACATTTTCTATTACAAAGCCAGATTGAGTTGACACATTATTTTTTTTCATCTTTTATTGCTAATCTTTTCAGATGGCATGCTTGAAATATCTAGTTGCAATGTTCGATAGTGGTAAACAAATGTATCATTTTTGGACCCCATAAAATAGACAAAGAGACATTACATTTCATTATCACTGCTTATCGTGTGCTAAAGTTGTAACCAAATCTTTGTTTATTTCTAGCATTCCTTTTACATTGAACATCAAGGTTATATTGCAGAAGCTACTTCATATACAAGTTAAGAAAAATGGATTCCTGTCTATTTTTTCTCTGACCAAATAACACATTATTAGCAGCATTCTCTTCTATAACAAGCAGCACAAAATACACAAGTGTCAAAAGTGTCAGTACCCTCAGCCAGAAGTACTGTATGTATAAGCTTTGCAAAAGCCAAATAGAGCACTTTTCAGACATATAATAGATTTAGTAGAAATACTGATGCCCGAAATGAACTGTATAACAATACAGAGCACAAGACTACTAAATTTTTAATTGTAAACCTTGTAACATACTGAAAATTATGTTTTCTTTTTCGGTATCATACTATTCCATGGTGAGCAAAAGTTCAACTTTGAATATTTCAATGTTAGGAGTAGACAAAGAAAAGTTTGACAACAGAGGTCCCAGCCTCATGGAGCAAATAGCTCCAGGAAAATGCAAGTGTGAGTCTTTTACCTGATGCACAAATTACAACACATTAAAAATACACCTAATACGTTTGACCAAGTTTGCAATTATTGGTATTTTGTTCCCTGTTTAAGAATTGGTATTTTGTTCCCTGTTTAACAATTGGTATGTTGTTCCCTGTTAACAAAATGCACACAAAATACAATCCACTTATCAATAATATCCTGCACACCAGCCATACAGGTTAATTTTTTTCTTTAACAAGAGGGCTGCAAGAGTGCAGGTCCCATGCCATGTTGATACCAACTCATGTTTTTTTAGCACTATGCATGTCCTTCAAAAGGTGCAATCAAAACAAATGGTGTTCCCCTTCATAATATGAAACTAAATAGCCCTGTGGTCTTTCACTGCATTGATACCGCTAAAAATAGTGTGATAAATTATGGGAGTTATATACAACTTGTCCCACATGGGAGAAAGTACTGTATGTTTCTATCTCTTTCTTGGAGCAACTGGAAGCCACAGAATAAAGACATAGGTGTACTTTATACCAAGTTGTCATTATTTAAAGGACCAAAGCAAAACATATTGAGGAGAATTTATCAAAACGGGGGCAGACAAAATCTGGAGCAGCTGTGCATCACAACCAATCAGCATGTCTCTTTCATTTTCAAACCTTAACTGAACAAACTGAAGAGAGAAGCTGATTGGTTGCCTTGGCAACTGCTCCAGATTTTGTCTGCTCCAGTTTTGATAAATTTCCCCCACTGTATTCTTGTAACTGTATGTGGTTAATATTGGTCATGATAGTGTTCAGTAAATTATTTCCTTTTCTATTTAACAGGCTTTTATTTATTATTGTCTTTGCACTTTTACATGTAGTCCAAGCTGTCCAGTAAACATTGCAGTTACAGGTGTGGGAAAAACCATAGCATACTGCCTACTACGGTGCTTATAAAGGTCAACGATTATTCATATGGTTTAAACCATTTTTCCAAAAGAAATAAAAAACTGTTAGTGTAACTACTTAAAAGGTATAAGCTGCATCATGTATGTTTTTGTTTTTATTTTGCCTATGGTTCTACTGTAATGAAAAGGAGGTCCAGCATTGCATATCATTTTTTTTTCTTTTTTTAAATAAAGTGGTAAGGAGTAATTTATTTTTATTGTGAAATAATTATTTTTGGAGTTGGTGCTACTACTTTTTTCTACTTTAGCTCGTTCGTAGTTATCAGGTAAGGAGTCAAAAATATGGTATTTTTACATCAAGGACCACAATGTTGAACATAGTCCCATATTATATTACCACATTTAGGGGCACAATACGTTTTTCTGCAGATCGTCAGCATCAAGCTTCTGTTCTGAATGTTCAGTAAACATCTGAATGTCCCGTTTGTAGCAACCCCCATTTTTAGGGTCATATGTGTCACCTATATTATCACATCTGTCAGTCGATATAGAAGTGGATGAAAATGTTTTCAAGATTAAAACATAAACATATAAAGGTAAAATTGCTCTACTGAAATTGATGTCGGGTCAGGAATTATTTCTGAATATCTGCTCTGTCCTTCGTAAATCTTGAATCCAACAGAATTCCCATCTTTAAAGATGAAAAAGTTTTCACCTTTGATAATTTTTACCAACTCGTAATAACTCAACAATATGATGAAATTATACGCCAATAAACTTTTCCAACTAAGGTTCTATAGAATCTGCAAAAATAAACTTTTGAAAGAATAATGGATTTACTGTGGTCAGTGCTGGCTTTGCTCTTAAAACTAGGACATGCTTGCACCTATTAAATGTATTAATTTAACTTTTACATCTTCTGATAGCCAGCATTCTGTAGAGATCTGTCATAGATAAATCTCTTTGTTAACACATTTTATTTGATGTTAAATAGATCAATCAAACCAAATAGGATATGATTAGATTTGAATTTGGCAAAGATTTTATTTAACTTTATTACTTCAAAATCTTTTGCTCATTGATCCCAGCCCTTTTTTTGTACACATACAAAATATAACTCTTTAGTCTTTTCTATCCATATATAATGCACATTTTTACAATTCAATGGTCTGTTCATTAATATAGTGTTTTTTTTTTCAAGAATATATTTTTATTTATTTCACATCATATACAATTTCTTTATACAATTAAATACGTAAAAGAATAGTACCGATGGCATCTACATCCAACTGCTATCTCTTATCCATTATTGCTTATTTAACTAATATTTTAATCACTTCTATGTTAAGCTAAGTCACCTTCATAGATACTATTATATCTGTTATAACAAGAAAACATAACAGGGAATTACAAACAAAAAAAAAACAAAAAAAACAAAAAAAAAAAAAGGCTATACACTCCCACTACCATTCACAGTCTTGTGCCTATGCTCTCGCTCCTACATTACCGCCTATCATCCTCCCTACAACATCCATTCTCTCAGCCCCTCCCTCCCCCACCCCCCCTTCAGTGCCCCTTCCGTGGTAGCTACGCGGAAGCGGTCCAGACAAACACATAGTAAAAGCAAAAAAAAAAAAAGGGAGGGGGGGAAGAAGCAAACAGTACACTAGTTCCTTATAGGTATCTTTGAATCTCTGTTGAGCCGAGAAAGGCCATCCATGGTCTCCATTTCTCTACAAATATTGCATATCTATCGTATACCCGAGCTGTCAGTTCTTCCATTCGCATAACATGATTTACCTCCAATACCCAGTCCCGAACCTCAGGAGTATTTGGTTGTCTCCAATGTCTTGGGATTATCGCCCTTGCTGCTTCCAATAAGGGGCATGCCAGTCCCCTCTTGATACTTTTTACCGGGCCCGGAAGCATTGATAGTAATGCCACTTCTGGGGTTTCGGGTAGTTTTGGTCCCATAACTCTACCCACTAGTTCAAAAATAGTTCTCCAGTAGGGCTTAATTCCCTGGCAAGTCCACCATATATGCAACATTGTGCCCTCATCTGTCCCGCATCTCCAACACATCTTAGATACTTGGGGGTTTATTTTATGTACTGTCACCGGGCATCTATACCACCTAGTTATTATTTTAAAGTTCCTCTCCTGTGTTCCGGCCGAGATACTCGATTTAAAAGTAAAATAAAAGGCTTTGTACCAATCCTCCTCTGCAAAAATCTGTCCTATTTCTCGTTCCCATTCTTTGGTATAGTAAGGGAGGGACGGGAACATTGATTCCAAAAGTATATTATAGATTCTTGATACCTTGTGTTTCCCCTCTGATTTATATAAGATAGTTTTTTCAATTGGAGTTAGTTCCCTCTCTACTGATCCCTGGGAACACAGAGAGTTATAAAAGTGTTTAAGTTGGAAATAGTCCAGCCATCTACCCTGGCTCACCATTCCTGGTGGTAGTAGATCTGTTAAAGGGAGTACACCCAGTGCATTGATCGCATGTGTTATTGGGGTATAGCTCGGGATCTTCCATCTCAAGAATCCTTTCTCCCCTAATCCCTGTGGGAAATCTGGGTTCCCGAATTAGTGTTTTAGTTCATAAGGATCTTTTACTGAATTTATTGTATGCAAAATAATTTTGAATTGCATGTTGAAGCAATTGACCCAACATGCATGCAGCATGCACCCACTAGCATTCATGTGGCATTTTTAAGGATAGCAATAGGTATCAAAAAAATTCCAAATTAAATATTTAAAATCTAAAATATTACCAACACAGTATTCACAAATCTTTGTATACTGATGCTTGGACCTCAGTCTGTAAGATATGGTAAATATGAATGTTTAAAGCTGAAGATTACTCTTCTTATATTTTTGTCTTCTATGATTCCACCTTTTCCCCCTTACCAACATGGCAATTACATTTTTAAATAAAACCTTTCAATTTTATTTACACACCTTATTGTTTACATCACTGGGTTTCTGTGACCACTTTAGGTCATGCTCACATGTGATTTCTAAGCCTCCATGAATGAAACCACTGAAAGTGCTAGCTTATGCTGGATGTTCTCAGCCAGAAAATGAGGTGGGTTCTATCTGACCTGCTGCAACTCCTAATGAACACTGTAAGAAGCCCACAGTGTGCAGTGAAATCAGAGTAAACAATTTAACTATAGGATAGGAGCTGGTACAACGGTGCAAGAATGAAGGTAAAGTTGGAGGTCAGCTTTAAGGGTAAGGAGGGGTTAGGAAGAAACACTGTTAAAGGTTAAAGTGTATGTAAACCCTAACAATGAACTTAAATTGTATATTAAAAAGTGCACTGCACTAAAATAAATAACTAAACTAAAATGAAAAAACAAATATTAAGGTGCTATAATTACCAGAATTGTAAAAATACATAAATAACACCTTTCATCACAAACAACTTCATAATTCCACTCCTGATAAAGTTGTTTGTGATTAAATGTGTTGAGTGAGAAGAGACAAACAGATGTCATTGTGCAACCTGGAAGTGTCCCATGGAGCTTCGGAGTTGATCAGGTTTCACAAAGCGCATTATTTAGTGCTGTTACAGCACTTTTATTTAATACATGTTAAACAGTTTTATGCTTTGGGTGTCTGGCCTTTTTCTGCATTTATTTCAAACTGAGAGGAATTCCAAACAGAGATATGGTAGAGAGTGAGCCCAATAAGAATAAGAGGAACAATGTAGATTAGTGATGGGTGATCAAACTCGAACTCAATGCAAGTCAATGGGGAAGAACATTCAGAAACAATTGTCCCCTTTAATAGGGCTCATATGCAAGTTATTGGCCATACAAAGTGTATGGGGATCCGGGTACTGCCCTGGGGGACAGGAATCAATGAAAGAAAATCTTTTTAAAAATACAGTTTTTAAAGGAGCAGTGGTTTTAACATCACTTAAAGGGTAGCAATAACAATGAAAAATTCCTTTAAATATAATGCCTGGGGTCCCCTTAACCTGCCTGTAAAGTGGTGCATCTGTACAATGTATAGAACCTGCTGCAGCAAAACTGATATTTCTTTTTTTTTAATAAATTCTTTATTTATATTTTTATGCAAGTTATAACAAAACAGTAAGAAAGCAACAGTAGTACAGAGTGTACTCATACATCAGTCAAGGAAATCCACTTCCACCGCCATGTATCATAGGGTATACATCTAATACTGCAACCGAAATCTGGCGCCGGCATGAGCCTACATGGTTCATCTGAGGCAGACCAGGTCTTTTCTTATAGCAATACATCAATACCATATGCACAGTAATGGGTAAATAAGGTAAATAGCGGCAAAAAGGCAAAAAAGGTAGGGGGGGGAGAAGAAAGGAGAAGACTTAAGATAGAAGAAAGATAGAAAAAAGTAGTATAGAAAGGGAGACCGACGATGCCTCACGAGGCTTTATCGGGTCCTGCTCGCCTCCTTTGCCACTTTTCCCGTCAATTGCCCGCAAGCCTCCCATCAACTGGGAAACTGCAAGTGAGTGAATAAATGAAGCCCCTCATGTCTACATTTCCACCTCAAAGACGCCACCCACTCTCCGTGTTATTTTTCACGTCTCCCCTAACAAGGCAGCGTATTCCTGTGTAGCAGTGAAATCCATCCAGTAGAACCAAGTGCGATTAAACTGCGTCTCTCTGTGGCTAGCTGAGGCCAGGAGGTCCTCCATTCTGTAGATCTCTCCTACCTTCGCCAGCCACATTGAGATTGGTGGCGCAACCGAGCGCTTCCAGTATAGTGGGATACACGCCTTCGCCGCACTAAGTAAGTCCACCAGGAGGGATTTCCTATATCGGCGTAAGGGCATGGGTGCCAGGTGCAGAAGATATTCAGCTGGATCAGACCCCAAAACAACCCCTGTCAGCGTGGTGCAGACCTCCGCCACCTTATCCCAGAAATCCCTGAGTAGAGGGCAAGACCAGAACACATGTAGTATCGTACCGTCTTGTGTCTGGCAGAGCCAGCAGAGTGGTGAGCACCGTGGGAACATTCTATGTAAGGTTGTCGGGACCCTGTACCATCTGGAGAGAATTTTGAACCCCGTTTCCTGGATGCTGCTGGATATAGATGCCTTGTGTGTCATCTGAAATATCCTATCCACCTGGGGTGGAGTAAAGGTAGTTCCCAAATCCCGTTCCCATTTTGAGATATATCCCGGGAGGGGCAGATCAGGCGCGTCTCCCAACAGCTTGTATGCTTCTGACAGGCCATGACGGATAGGTCCCTCCCTTAAACAAAGTTCTTCGAAGGGGGTCAGGGGAGGCATCTCCCGTGGATGTCGAACCAACTGGGTGAGGAAATGACGCACCTGGAGCGCTTTCCAGAAGGTCATGGGTGGGTCGGAGCATGCTTGAATATCCTTAATCAAAACTGATATTTCTAAAGAAAAAATTATACTTTTTTTTTAATTCTTAAAGCATGCAGTTCCCCCTCCCAAACAAGGTCTGGTAGGAATGTTAGGAGGGACCAATTTTTTTTTTTTTAAAGCGTGTTGCTCCCCCTAAAAGTCATACCAGACTCTTAAGGTCTGGTAGGAATATTTAGGAAGGACTCCATGTAAAAAAAAACAAAAACTGTGTGTGGTATCCCCTCAAAGTCATACCAAACACTTAAGGTCAGGTTGGAATTTTAAGGAGGGATCCCACCCCCACAAATGGGGGGTAAAAAACGTGGGGTCCCCCTAAAATCCAATATTTTTAATAAAGGAGCACCCAGATGCCGCCTCCCCCTTTGTGAATGAGTATGGGGTACTTGATTCCCTACCCATTCACTAAAGGGTTAAATAAAATTGTAAATAAAAATGTCTTTTTTTTTTAAACCCCAAAAATTGATCCACCGACATAATCCATGGTCAATCACGACGTCCAGCTTTGTCCACGATGACGACCACTCAATGAAATAAAAAATAAAACAATACAAAATAAATAGAAATCATTTTTCAAAGTGACGACCGCTGTCCCGTTCAATTGTGACGAACACGCGCCACATGATGGCATTTTGACAGATGCGGGTAACATATAAACATTTGATCAGAGCTAGCAGTGACGGCTAACTCTGCCCAACTGTTTACAATTGTAACAGGGTGAGCCATGATTGGGCAGAGTCATGATGACTTTGTCCAATCATGGCTTTTACTGTTCTGTGTGCCCTGATTGGGCAAAGTCTTGCACCTGACCTTTGGTCAGGTGTAAGGCTTCAGCCAATCAGGGCTCAAAAGGCACAGTGCCTTGTGTGGGGTACTCGGCGGCAAATAGCCCACCAAATACCCTGACAGTTTGTTTGTTCGCCGAACACACGAACTGCCGATGTTCAAATTGAACTAAGGTTCAGCTCAAACATTGAGCCCAACCCTATTGGTGATTACAGACCGCATTTTGACCATTTGTTTCAGTGGTCTATTTTATTTGGTGAGTTTATTCATTTCAGGGATAGCACTCAGTTGGTGATCTTCACAGATCTCATTTTTGAGTATGTTAAAGAAAGAATTACTTTTCTCTGAGGATACAGATGGATTATATGTGTATATGTGTACATTATCCACTGTGGTTGAGGATTTATAGCCAGTCTAAACTTTCATTGGATTTGCTTGTTATGTTTTCATCATTCTGATGGATTGAGTATCCTTTTATAGCGCCTTTTGCATATTTATATGCATTTCTACAATGCTTGTACTTATAACACCATAATATATACTATATATATTTAGGTAGTTGAGTTATGCATTATTGAGTGCAGGGCACGTTATAATATTCATTTAGTTTAGTTGATTGGTTGAACCTTGTTTCACCTGTACAGCAGCTTTAGATACAGTGTGTGTATTAGTGCATTAGGAGTGTGAATAATTTATTTCTATACAATAAACTTTTGGTCTTTTACATTTACCATTCAAAAATACCTGTTAATCCTGCCAGAAATCTTGTAAGCTAATAACTTTTTGTGTAATTTTTTGTTCTTGGGTTTAGAAAGAGGTTAGGTATAAAATTGCATCTAAAGCCAAATTTGTTTAGTTTTGAATGAAGTGTGGAAGGGTTAGAATCTCTCAGTTTAATTAATTGCTGTCTTTAACCCCACTGGGGAGATTCACCCTCTATTTTTGTCTTGGTGACCTTTGTCACTGATACTGAAAATGAGTGAAACATCCAAAATTTTGAGTTGTCACCAGAACTGGTGCAATGTGTTAATCAAACGGTTCCACACCTACTATGTGTTAACAGTGCATGAGGTGCGTTGCATTGCCATTAATTTGAATGAAACCCCTGATACACCTCCCACCCGCAATGCAATTGATCGCACCCAGTATCACATAACCATGCCTTGCTGTGTATGTAACCATGTAATGAATGCATCACACCAGCGTGAATGCCCAAAATCTTGCAATGGGAACAGTAGAGTTACAATACAATTCAAAAGAAGATGGTTAGAATGGCCCTGATCATGAGATCTCACAATCTAATGAGTGGCAAGTAATACAAAAGATGTTAGGTGTGTGAGGATGAGTTGTTTGAGATAGTAAACATTCACTAGTTAGCTAGAGGGGGAATAGACTTCCTTGAGTTGAGCTTTCATGGATTGAGTATAGGCAGAAAGAGTAGGGGATAGCTAGAAATTTGGGGTAGGGGTTTCCAGAGGATAGGAGAGACTTTGAAGAAGTCCTGGAGGTGAGCATGGGAGGATTTGATGAGGGAACTATAGAGCCACAGGTCTTGGGAGGAGTGAAAATGATGGTTTGTTTGATATTCTGACACAACGTTGGCAATATAGCTGGAGGAAGAGTTGTTGATTGTTTTGTAGGGAAGGGAAAATCTCTACAATGGAATACAAATACAAATAGATTTAAGGCTTTAAAATATACTCAAAATGCTAGAAGAAATGTTATGGCTTGGGTTAAGGGGTTAACTTAGTGTCAGCATTAAGACTGATATTCCTGGTAGGACAAATAACATGCCTTGTGGTGCAGTCTAATTGAAAAAATAGTGTGTGCAATTAACGCATGGAGGTGGTGCGAACGGGCTCTAAGTGTTTTACTTAGGTGGCAAGGAAGGTGCAGCATTCAGTTAACTATCTTTTTCCTACTGTCTTAATCTGCTCTATATCCCAAAATAGACTGCCTTTATATCAGTACATGGACAAATCTAGGGTTAGACCATAATAGACTATAAAGCCAATTAATACATAGCAGCATAATATATTAGAAATCTGAAAGATACCAACCTGGCATATCAGGTAATCAGACTTGTATCCGCAATGCAAAAGGGTAAACAAATCTAGGGACCCCCCTTTCTATGATGAATCCAGTACATACTGTATATTATACAGCACTAAGGAGGTAATTCAACAGCTGGCCTCATAAAAGAGGCCCATCTCTGAACACCAGTCCACGGCAATGTACATTAGGATTGTCATTATTATGATCTCAAGACAAGTTAATTGGCAATGCAAAGATATGTAATACACTTTTCTCTAACAGGACTATATACTTAAAAGTGTGTGTTAACTCTAACTTCTCTTATTTTATACCTCTTGATTTGTTTAATATACAGTATCACTAGAAACATTTTGTTATATTTATTTTAAAGGGTAAAAGAAAAACCTGTTGCTTAGAAATTCAGAGTTGTCCTGTGTTCTCTAAATACTTACTGTGTTATCTAAAATGATCTGATAAGCTCACCTTGTTTCAGGGGCGGATCCAGAGTCTATTCTCGGGAGGGGCACTGCCAGAAAACGGCCAGTACGCCCCCTACGCTCACCCGCCCTGCACGTCCGTACGAGCATATGAGTACGCTCACCCGCCCCAATGTGCAGGACGGGTGAGCTTATGGCCATGTAGTCCTATAGAGAAGAACATGGGCTGTGTACTAATCACATGCAGCACCTGTCCTTCCCGGGAGCTGCCCGATACGGCCGTGCACGCAGCACAGAGCTGTACGTGCCGGCCGATTCCAGTGTGAATGAACCCTTAAAAAAACTGGTCACCTTACCCTGGTGGTCAGTGGGGGCTCCTGGGGCCTGGTTGGTAGTGGAGGCTCACCTGTGGCCGCACCAGCCAGTTTGCCCGCAGCAGATGCCGGAGGGCCCGTCACCAAACCCCCCCCCCCACTAAATGAAGCCCCTGGCCGCAGGTGCAGTGGCCCACTCCGCCGTCTCTCTGCCACCTGCACCGCTACAGATGCGGCTCTCTAAATGCGCTGCCGCTCGCATACTGAGGCGATCGGGGCTGGCTGGATCAGGCAGATGCAGCCCTTTAATTAGGCATGTTAGAGGGCTGCCCTTGTGGAGCGAGCGGCTGCGCGATTAGAAAGCCACATCTTTAGCGGCGGAGAGACGGCGGAGGGAGGGAGCCACTGCACCTGCGGCCGGGAGGTTAATTTAGCGGGGGCGGGGTGACGGGTCCCCTGATGGTCAGTCCGCCCCTGGCTGGTGGCATTCAGCATTGCTGTATAATCATTATACAGCAATGCTGAATACCACCAGCCCAGCTAGTCCCCCAATTCCCCCTTTCCCCCCAAGCC
>NW_017306895.1:507133-542181 GCF_000935625.1 Nanorana parkeri
GTGCAGGGATGGAGAGGATGGGTATGATGGTGGGATGGGGTGCAGAGGACGGGTATGATGGAATGGGGTGCAGGGATGGAGAGGATGGGTATGATGGTGGGATGGGGTGCAGAGGACGGGTATGATGGAATGGGGTGCAGGGATGGAGAGGATGGGTATGATGGTGGGATGGGGTGCAGAGGACGGGTATGATGGAATGGGGTGCAGAGATTGAGAGGATGGGTATGATGGTGGGATGGGGTGCAGAGGAAGGGTATGATGGAATGGGGTGCAGGGATGGAGAGGATGGGTATGATGGTGGAATGGGGTGCAGGGATGGAGAGGATTGGTATAATGGTGGAATAGGGTGCAGAGGATGGGTATGATCGTGGAATAGGGTGCAGAGGACGGGTATGATGGTGGAATAGGGTGCAGAGGATGGGTATGATGGTGGATTGGGTTGCACGGTGTCGGGTCCCAGGCTCCGGGGTGCTACAGCACTTACTGTCTGAACATTCCCTCCATGTCTTCTGCTGAACGGTTCAGCATGGATGCCAGCTCGTCCCCAGCCATAGTGATCGCACCAGCCCGGGTAGATGTAAGGAGCGGCGGGATTGGAGGCTGAACCGCGGCGTGTGCGGTGGGCGCGTAGCGTGTGCGGCTTAAGTGTGGAGCCGCGAACAGGCAAGGTAATAGATAGCCCAATAATCGACGATTGAAAACGTTAACGTTTTCGATCGACCATTTTAATCGACTAATCTCTCCCCACCACAGTGTGTGTGTCTCTAAACAGCCCCCTCCCTCTGCAGCTGCTTTAAAAAAAACAAAAAAAAACTTACCTTTACAGTCCAGCAGTTGTGCTCCTCTCCTACATGAGTGCATGCCTCGCTCCGCGCTTTGAGGGGGAAAAAACGGAACGTACCAATTGTACGGGGGGGCCCGGGACCGTACCAACTTCCCTGTATATATTAATTTATAGTTTAAAAAATTGCTGGTCGGAGCTCGGGCCCCCCTAGCCATGTGGGCCCCTCACATTAGTGATGGCCGTACCAGTTTTAATCTTGGTCTTTAGAATGATTAGCCTTTATGTTGTAGAGATATGAGGGTTGGAGTGACTGAATAGTTTAGCAAAATACACTAGGCAGTTCTTACAACACTACGCAAAAATCTGTGTGTTGTCACCCAACAACAGGATTTAGGAACAGTGCATTTTTGGTACTTTTATGTATTTGCATGTTCATACTTTTTACATTTTGCTTTTACATAAGTGTTAATTATATTGCAGGAAGTGAAGGGAGGGGTTAACATTTATTTTTAAAATGTTGTTTTTTCATTTAGCTCTTTTGTGTTATTCTGAACATTGTATTTTACAGTAAGGTTATTAGGAAAAGGAATATCTAGTTAAAGTGACCCTGTCACCAAAGAGAGTCTCATTTAAACTTATCTTTTTGGTGTCCTATATTTTAAACTCTATCATTTTGCTTAGGTGTGTAAATACAGGCTTTTCCCACTGTATGCTGAATTTCCAAGAGGACGTATGAGCTGGTGAGAGAAACCACAAGGTGCAGTGGGGGAAGCATGTATTGGACATACTAGGACATGTAGGTAGCAGCAGCAGCTGGGAAATAGGAAAGCATCAGTGTTTGAAGACACGGGACAACAGAAAGGAAAGCATATTTGGTCTTCTTGCATAGTGTGTTAGTATAGCAGTAACCCTGTGGTGACAAGATCATTTTAACAGCACACTACCCTACAATTAGTGTTAGCTCCTTCATCACTGGAGTGATGATTTGGGAGGAGGCTATTTTAATTACTAAAAAGCACTGCTGTGCATTCTAAATAGCCGACATACTTACATTGATAGTTAATTTGGTATACAAGCCTATATACCTGGTGAAACATACTAGAAACTTTTGGGCACCATGCTTTTTAACTTAAGGGAAATGGAAGAAACAAACAAATCTAATAGGAAAAAGGTAGAACTGTAGATATAAGCATGTATACAAGGTTTTTTTCGTGGATCACTGACCAAGCAGAAGAGGCATACACAGAGGCTCCTGGCGGAAAAGCCTATATGATGATACCAAGGTTGTTGACCTGAACCTTACCTGCCTGCAGGTCAAATCAAAGGCTGAGAACCATCAACAGTGGAAGTCTTTCACTTCGGCCCTATACTCCACAATGGAGCAGGATATATAACTAACTGAAAACTGACCAAGCAGAATTTTAGATATGCACTAATAGAAGTCTTAAGACAAGAATATTTACAGTACACTGAAGCTAATCTTTCTTTAGACCAGCACATACCACTTATTCAAAATGGAGGCGCATAAACAGATAGAGTTTTGGACAAAATGGGGAAGGGTTAGTCTCTGTCTTGATGTATGTGTTTAAAGTGTGAGGATTTCCCTCCACTATTTGTCCTAATGATTGGGTTTTAGGGACAGGAAGTTATGGTAACTTGCCCAACTGGACCAAAACAAAGAAAACCCTTTTTCTTAGTTGGGTGGGGATCAGTTTTGTAAGTTTTTTTTCCATCTGTGCCTTCCTATCCTAGTGATATTCTTTCCTTCATTTCTTATATTGGATTCACGGGAACAGAAAGTGAGTGGAAATATTCCCAAGGGCATTACTGACAATAAAACCCTGACATACATTCTAGCCTTTTCCCACTGTTCACAGCTAAGAAAGTTGTTTGAACAAATCTTAAATTGCTCATATTAGATCAGTTATAATCTAGTCCAAATAAAATTGCCTGGTATTACAAAAACTTCTGTCTCAAAGGACTAGCCCTTTACTTATTTTTGGATTCAGAGATCCGATAAACTGATGATAGAAATCTTATTTATAAACAAGCCACAGACATGTTTATAATACTGTTACTAAATTGCCCGACTCATCATACTGATCAGTTTTTGTAACTGGCTATTCAAAAGACTACATTAACAAATACAACTGTAGATGCAAGTTATCAGCACTTACAAAGAAACATGAGATTACACATTTTAGATTCAGGTTTCAAGGCTCTTAAAATTGGTAATTATTTTAACATGTTTTTAGTAATGTGGTGTTTTGTGATTTTGCAGCTCCGGTGACAGGTGAAGAGTAGACCTGATGAATAGTGCTCTTTTTGCTGGAGCTTGGTGTAATTTAAAATGAAGGCAATCCATTGCTCAGCACTGCTTTTTTTTCCAAAACAATTTTATTGTTTTACAATTTAGAGTAAGAACCATACAGAACAAGTCGGTATTTACATACATATTGTGGATACATTACATCCTGATATGTTAAGTAATGTACAGGTATCACATTGTTTTCCCATGCAGAGACAATTAAAGTTCTGTATTTAGCATTTTATAGCACAAACAAAAACATAAATAAAACCAAGAACAAATTCCATAAATGTCTTGTCCTAGCAGTCAGTTGCTGAATGTGTATACAGAGTAACCTATTAATGTTGTTGGCTATCCTGGGGAATGGTTATGTTGGTATAGACCCACCAGCCAGGAAGAGTGGACAACCACCCCTAGTGTTTCATTAGTAACTATTGTTGGTATGTGTACAAGAGCATGCACAAGTGTATCAAAAAGTCCTTTACAGTACAGCGGACCTATTTAGCACTCTACTTATATCCATAAGGCATAGTTGTCAGTAGCGCTGAGCATCATGGAAGGGCTCTTCATTACCTCTTATTATTGTGGGTAGGTTCCCTTGGTGCCCCCCTTCTTTTTACCTTCTCTGAGTTCCCTTATTTTAAAGAGCAGGAAAGGGGAGGTTGATAAGTGGTATGCTCCCATGAAGACCTAGTACGCTCTCCTGTATCACCTGGGTTCGTATATGGCTGTGTTAAACACCCCCAGTAGCAGATTTCATATGTCCCTATGTATGTGAGCGTCAACTGTTCCCAGTTGACCCCCTACTTTCCTACATATACGTATAGCCTCTGGAGCTTACACCTTGCACTGGCAGTTGTGCATGGGAGACCTTCCTAACCTGTTCCGGTTAGCTTTTCCAGGAGTATGCTGGGCATGAATTAAAAGGGAGCCAAAAATTGCTCCTTCTCCTTGGGTGTGTAGATCATGCTAATAAATGGTGTCCACCTATCATAGAAGGAAGTTGTTTTCCTATCGTTGTCTAGTTGCATTTCAGCATCTAATTTTTCTAGATGCAGTAAGTTGAGGAGATCAGTTTTTAAGCCCTGTACGGTGAGTGGATGAGGAGCAAGCCACTCTCTCATAATGCATCTCCTGGCTGCCAAGAGGGCGATACTTATCCATTGTCCAGTGTGTTTTCTGTAGCCCACAGGATCTTCCCAATAATTGAACAGAATCAATAGTACGTCTGATGGTATCCGCCGGTCCACCACTTGGGCAACAAAAGCAATGACCTTGGACCAGAATTTTTGGATTACTGGACATTCCCATAGGCAATGGAACAGGGAGGTGGCCAGAAGCTGGCACTTGGGGCAACGATCCAAGTATCTCTCATCCGAGCCTGGTTTGCGTTTAATCTGGAATGCTTAGTAGGCTCTATGGATAATTTTATATTGTGTTTCTCTCCCCTGTTCGTTAGCCATTGCTGTACAGGTAGAGCGATAACCTATCAACAACTTCTCAAATATCTTGTCCGTGGGTATATCTTCCCTCCACTTGACCACATTAGAGTTAGTCAGTGGGGGATGTACGCTTGTCTCAGGTGAGAATATATGTCTGAAATATACTTTTTCCGAATCTGAGAGTATCCTGTCCATGAGGGAACAGGTTAGAGACCGGTTGGTGGTATAGTTAGATTTTAACATATGAGCTGTGGCTTGGGAAAAGTGGAGATATAAGATGAGTAAAAGTAGATATCCACTTATTCTCCCATTTGGCAAAGGTTCTATACTCCTCTCCCTGTGGGAATGCCGGGTTGCCTCTGATGTTGAGATGCTTGGAGAAGTAAGGGTTCATTTTCGCAATCTTGTGTGTCTTCCTCCAGGCCACTACCATGTCTCTAATGATAACGTTTGTGCGGAGGGTAGGATGTATGATGGAGAGTGGGCAGTGTAGAAGGGAGGAGGGTCTCCAAGGATGAGCCATCTCTGTTTCTAGTTGGAAGTTAGAATAGTAGGAGGTGGAACCTATCCAATCCAATGAGTGCGTAAGGAGGCAACTTAAATTGTAGAATCTAATGTTGGAGAAAGCCATCCCTCCCTCGCTCCTGGGCAGAAATAGTTTTTTTAGAGATATTCTTGCTTTTTTCCCTTGCCAAATAAAGGCTGAAAATGCTTTATTGACAGATGTGACATCTTTATGTTTCAGGAGAAAAGGCAATGTTTGCATAGGGTACAGTATCCTGGCAAAGGAGATCATTTTCACTAGGTGTATTCTGCCAAAGAGCGAGAGAGGAAGATCCCTCCACACCATCAACTCATTTCTTAGTTTGTCAAAGAGAGGGGGATAATTTAAATTATATAATGACCCAGATATACTATCAAACCTTTTGCTATGTTGTATATGTTTGTGGAACATAGTGAATTGGATGCTGGGGAGGTTAAGGGGAGAACAGTGGATTTGGATGCATTAATGGTCAGGCCTGAGAACTTCTGATATCCTGTAAATGTGGCTTGTATAAAGGGTAGGTCCCGGAAGGATTGTTTGAGAATAGTACAATGTCGTATGCAAACAGCATGATTTTATTTAGGTATTTATAAAGGGGACCCCACAGATGTCTGGAGCTCCCTGGAAGTACAGTGACAACGGTTCCAATGCCAGATTGAACAGCAGCGGTGACGATGGGCACCCCTGTCTGGTACCCCGTAACAACGGGAAGCGGTTAGATATATTGTCTGGTGTGCAAATTCTAGCAGAAGGAGAGTCATACATTGCTGCCAAAAAGTACTTAAATCGGCCTGGGAGCCCCATCTCATCCAGTACTCTATACAGCCAGGGGAATTAAATGCTATCAAATGCCTTTTCTGCATCTATGGATATAAGAGCTAAAGAGGATGTCGGGTGATTCTTAGCATATTCCAGGACTGATAGCAGTTTGCGTATGTTGGAGACAGCAGAGCGGCCTTTAATAAATCCTACCTGGGCAGGGGATATTAGATGCGGTAAGAGCCTTGCCAATCTATCTGCTATCATTTTTGATAACATCTTGGCATCTACATTGATTAGGGAGATTGGTCTGTAGGAGCCTGGGAGAGTGGGGTCTTTGTCTTTTCTGGGCAATAATTTGATGTAGGCCTCTGAGCCTGTTTTCAGATAGTCTCCTCCCTGCCACATGGTGTTGAAGACCCTGTGAATGGTAGGAGAGATTTGTTCTTGCAGCATTTTGTAAAATTCATTTGAATATCCGTCCGGGCCAGGAGATTTACCATTGGAAGAAATTCCACTAACTTTGTGAATCTCTTCCACGGATATGTCCTCGTTCAACTGAGCTAGATCTTCGCTGGATACTGTAGGCAGGGAGATTGACCTTAAAAAGAGGTCACCTTGTCCCATGTCCACAGGAGCAGCCTAATATAGTTTGCTGTAGAACTATTCAAAAATCTGATTGATTTGTTTGGAATCGGATGTATAGGCCCCTTCCTCGGATCTCAAGGACGAAATGTGTGAATTAGAGGTACGGTGTCTGACCAGATTCGCCATCATTTTGCCTGACTTGTTACCGAATTTGTGGAAGGCTACTTTGGAGTGAGAATGGTAGTATACGTGTTGCTGAGTATTCCACCATTCAAAGTCCAGCTTTGCCTTCATCCATGTTTCTCTATGGTCTGCAGAGTCTTTTAAAGAATAATTAATTTGGGCTTTGCGAAGGGATGTACTCACTCTAAGAAACTGGGCCCTAGCTTTTCTCTTCTTGGCAGCAACATACGACATGATTTTCCCTCTCAAGACCGCTTTAGCAGTTTCACAGAAAAGGTACCCATATGAGTACTGCTAAATGATTCGTATTCAGTCCAAGCCTCCCCCAGCATTGCCTTAAAAGAGGCATCTGCGTACAGATGCGAAGGAAAACGCCATCTATAGGAATTGCCTCTTGGGAGGGAAGGCTGGATCTGCATCAGAACCAGAGCATGGTCCAAAATGGCAATGGGTTAAGAGCAACGTCCGTAATGTATGTGTCAACACTTGCCAGCGCCAGGAAGTAGTCCAACCTGGCGAAGGAATTGTGGACTGAAGAAAAATGTGTGTACTCACGTTCCAGGGGATTCCGAACCCTCCAGACATCTACGAGGTTAGCAGTGGTGGTCAAATCATGAAGGGATGTGGGGGAGGAGTTGCCTGAACCAGAATCAGGTTTTGCTTTACCAGACCTATCTTCATGAAGAACCATGACTGAGTTGAAATCGCCCCCTTGGATCTTGTGTGGGTTGTCATCTTGTAGTATCCACAAGGTGATCAGGAGGGGGGTTTGGAAAATATACATTATACAGTGAATACATTTTGTCGTGCGCCCTAATTTTAACCAGCAATCGACGTCCCTCTTGGTCAGCATCTATATGCTCTACCTTGTAATTGAAGGACTTCTTGAATAGTATTGCTACTCCTGCCCTTCTGCCCACGGCTGGAGAACTAATAACCTCGCCTACCCATAGTTGGCGCAACCTTTCGATACCCGTCATGGGCAGGTGAGTTTCTTGTAGAAACACTATATCTGATTTAATTTTTTTAAGGTGATGGAGAACCATCATACGTTTCGCTGGGGAGACCACTCTCATGTTAGGTTGCATATCAAGTGGGAGTAATCACAAGACAATAAGATCGTTAGTGGTGTTAAAACTGTTGATATATAGACATATGCTGCTATACACGCTAGTGTAATCTGGCCGTAACATAACATTACTTTTAGCTTCCGTAACCGTTGTACATTAAGGCTTAAATCTGTATATATGCTGTTTGGCATAGAAAGGACACACCATGTCAAAGGTCGAGAAACATTAAGTGCCCCCACTTGGAGGGAACTGAAAACTGATGTGTGGTGAACAAAAAATAGAAAACTGAAAACATCAAATATAAAATAACAACGAAAAAAAAACAATTCGTGACTTCCCTTTTTTCCTTAAGAGCTCTGCAGAGTGAGCACGTTGGCTGCCGCCATGCCAGGGGCATAACCTTGAGTAGTATATAGTGTACGAATGATGATTGCAAACTTCAGCTACATTTCCCACAGGGTTTGCATGAACGGCTATGTCTCTCCACACCGCAGGTGATAGCAAGATTAACAATCGTGAAAGCTGTTATCTGCGGTGTGACGGACAGACCCCAGGAATAAGCAGATAGGCGAAAGTGTCCCATCTTCAGTCTTTGAAGGGCGTGAGAAGTATCATTCCCGCTCGCGTGAATCACAGGGAGAGAGAGTGAGAGTCCAAGGGTAGTTTGTGATCCCCGAATTATATGGCGTCTCCCGATGTTGTGCCTAATGTGTCCAATGGGGCAAATTTATATGGGGTGTGGGAAATACAGCATCCTGAGAGTTGGCTACTTCTTCTAAGGGCTCCCCCATGAATATAGAAGTTGGACGTACCTTTTTGTGAGCGGATATGTGGGTGCCGCCGCCTGGTTTCAAGGTGAATCCGTGGGTGTCATAGGCAGACGCACCGAGGCCTTTCTAGCTGGGGTGGTGAGTCGTTGTGGAAGGGGAGACCGGCCGGCCGCCCCATGACCATCAGAAGGTGTCATCCGCTCCACGCATTTGACTAAGACAACACTTTTTTTTTAGAGCTGCCTGCGTTAAATGAATTTATGGACACTTTGGAGATGATTTACTAACCTAAACACATGCACGCACTAGGTGCGTGTGATTTTTACACAGCAAAACGTATTTATCAACCAAAAAGTCTCTAAAAGCATATTTCCACTAATGCCATATATGGAAAAATCATGCACATGATGCATATATAATGCTGCTTCACAGTTTAGACAAAAATGGTTAGCTCATGCATTTACATTCCTGCATTCATCAACGCAAGCAACACAATGTAGAGCTAATTTACACAACATCACCTTGCAATTCATGCAGGGCTTTGCACAACACACCTGCTGGGTGTGTACACACTACAAAGGTGTCTAGATTCCACCAATAGATTATGCTGGGAGGGTACACACTACAGAGGTGTATACTTGTTCGTGGCGTGTTTATAAGGTTAGTAAATCAACCCCTTTGTTTCAATTATGTGTTTTACACACTGGCACAGAACGTTTGCTACCTTATTAGTCATTTGGAGTTTTTTAGATTATCACCTTGTGATTTACACAAACAGTTGACTAGAAGATTTCATTTGGAAAATATTTGAAAAATATTATATATTCATATTTTTTTTTCCCTACACAATAGTAGTGTTCACTATAATATTTTGGTTTTGCACATATTTGTTTGCTTGTTGGGTGATAGCGCTGCTTCACATGTTTGTATGAAGTATATATACACTGTCTGGCCAAAAAGAAGTGACAGACTAATATTTTGCTGGACCACCTTTAGCTTTGAATATGCATGCATTCTCCATGGTGTCATTTCGATAAGCTTATGCAATTTCACAATATTTATTTCTGTCCAGAGTTGTATTAATTTTTCTCCATGATTTTGTAGTGATGATGGGAGAGTCAGACCACTGCATAAAGTCTTCTCCAGCACTGCCACAGTTCATCTGCAAAGGTGCAGCTGAGCTGTCACTTGTAGTTCTACCAGTATGTGCAGACCTCTTACCCTTGGTTCTGCAGGCATGCCGGGCTTTGCTGTTGCTTGTAGTCCTCCAGGCAATGTGCTCTGTTCCTAACTTGCTCTAGCACTAGTCTGGCAGCTTTAGGCATTGGCCGACGTTTCCTGCTGATTCCTATGCAGCTTGTCAGCCAATCAGTGTGGTCATCTTGTGGCCAATTATGTGGTTCCTCCCTATTGCTCACTCTATTTAAACCTAGTGTGGCCCTCTGTTTGCTGTTGAAGCCAAATTCCTTGAAGTTTTTCTGTGTACTGACCTTTGGCTTGTCCCTGGAAATCTTTTTCTTCAGTATGCCTTGACTTTTGGCTTGTCACTGAATATCCCAGTCATCAGCCTGTCCCTGACCATTAATTTGTCTCACGTACCTGTGTCTGCAGCCTGTCTGGAACTCAGGCCTTACCTACCTTTGTCAACTGCTAGCTGAGGTGTGAATCTGCGGCCAGCAACCTGGTGTCAGCACGCAGCATAACATCTTTGTCTTTAGGAGCTCTGGGGAAGACTGGTTGACCCTTAGAACCCATGCCCCTGGGCAATCCCATGCTACCTACTCAGCATTGCAACACTCTGTCTATTCCATGAACTTCCACCCGAGCCTGACATCCACATGCTTCATTCAGCTCCATAGCTCCTGTCCCTGCTGGAACTCCAGCTCTGGGGGTTGTCAGCTTACACTGCTTGTACCCTTTGATCTTGGTGACCTGCAAGTATAACTAGGGTCCACATCTTTGATCCAGAGTCTGGATTGTGACAAGCAAATCCCAAAGATTCTAAATGGGGTTAAAGTTTAGACTCTGTGGTGGCCAATCTATGTGTAAAAATTATGTTTTATGCTCCCTAAACCACTTTTCAGAACTTGAGCTAGAAGAATCTTAGCATTTTCATCTTGGAATATGCCTGTGCCATTAGGTAAGAAAAAAATCCATTGATGGAAAAACTTAATCATTTAGTGTTTTTAGGTAGGAAGCTGACCTAATTTTCTAGGCACATAACATTGCTGAACCCCACAGTCTTGTACAGAACATAAGTCTTGTACTCAGAACATAACACTTCCCCCACAGTCTTGTACATTAGGCCCTAGGCATAATAATGGGTGCATCCCTTCATCCAATTAATTATAGTATTAATGTTTCATAATAGAGCCATCTAAAAGCCTATGTATAGAAATGTTAATTATCTTGTTGTGATAAGTATTTTGTGGTTACTATCGTATACATTTCTTTAAATATCCTTTGCTGTCAGCAATGATTTTTAATGAGCCACAGCATGAGTACCCTTCATAGATGCACAACCTGTATCTCTATGATTAAGATCTGTTCCAGGGTGAAATGTGTTAGAGGGTGTGAAATGCATGAACTGTGTGACTTGGCAGGATTTGAATAAAGTTGGTTTTATTCTGACTGGACCTGGGTCAACACAAATTTAGAAAGCATGCACTGTACATCCATTCCATTTATAACATACATTTGGTGTTGCTGAAAACCTAATTTGTAATGATGGTGCTGGATGTTCTGCTTTTTCATACAACCCTGTGTTTTCTACTATTAGAAGAAGTATACCAGACAATATAGTATATGGATTTGACACTTTCTTTCACAACAAATAGAATTTTCTTTGACAGAATCTCTGCAGCAAGATAGGCCCCAGGTGTGCTTCTGAATTCCCAACTTTGGAATGTCTCTTTGAATTTGGAGTTTTGAAACATGCACAATGTTCTGGAAAAATGCAGTCCTAATTTACATCCACGACTGGTTGGTATAATGAAGGTCACACAGGAGTAATTAAAAGTATTTTAAATAAACATGGCTGAACCATATAACAAGGATGTAACTAATGATTGTAAGAAAACACTCGATGCTTTGTACACCCGTAGGGAATGATGCTTATTCTCAATGTGCACTCCATAGCCAGAAGGTATGTAGAATATGAATGTTGGGTAAATAAGTCGTAAGTACGTTTTTTTGCTTTTAAAAAATAAGAACAAGCCATATTCGATCTTTGTCTCTTCCAGAGACTTGCATCTGATATACATATTGAATACCAACTAAAAGCCAGCCACTAAGATGTATCCACAATCCTCCACCCATATATATACCTAGTCTAAGACCAAATACAGACACAACTCACTTCCATTCACTAGCCCTTTCACCACCACAAAGAACCCTAACGAGTCCCCAACACTTACTGTGAGAACGCCTAAGAACTTTTGACATGTAAATTATGCTCTGTTTGTTTGCTTTTTTCTTTCTTAGTTTTTTTTAATAATTAACACTTGTTAGCCAGATAGTCGATTTTGGCACCAATGTCATGGATAACCTCCGCCTCTAACATATGTCATTGATATATTATGCAGGTTTCCCGATAACTCTACTGTCATGGAGGATCTTATTTTAATAGATGAAATCTGACCTCTTGACTATCTGAAAATATGTTGCATGACTTCTTGCTGTATCAATCTGCTATGTTTACCATCAATAAAATCTTATTGCTTAAAAATAAAAAAAAAATATATGAATAATTTACCAGAATAGGGGTATTTGGGTAATTTTTACAGTAGTGATTTGTTTCTCCTGTTTACTCTGCAACCATCTACTTATTTACCTAAATAACGTGTTGACATCATAGAAATGCAAAAAAAAACATTTTTGTAATTTTAAAATTATTAAGAATTTATTTTCCCTGGAAATACATATATTAGCAGGTTTCCAACTTAAGTATATATTCAGCATGCATTCAGCTTAATTAAACCAACTTACAGAAAAACACAAAATATATTGATAAACATGCCATTTTAATGGTTAATGTTTGTATCAATCTTGTTGTTTAAAGTTATACATTGTTTAAAGTTAAATGTACTGCCAAAAATCTTTGAAGTAGTAGCTACCAATGAACTATAATGGGCTGCAATTAAAGAGTGAAATTCAAAGCAGGTTTTATCCTGAAACAGAAGTTAGAGTGAATTATTTCAGAGGCAACAGCCAGGAATATTGTGGAGAATCACTGTGCATTATGTAAGCGGTTTTACTAGGCTGCAATTGAATAATATACAGACTCTATAAACACTTTAGATTAAGGTCTTGTCTGCAGACCCATTGTTCAAGAAGGATGTACCTGTACTCCTGTGGCTGCCTGTGTGCACATGTCACATGTCCATAGAAGCAACTGCTCACCCTGTCGGTATGGAGAGCATTGGCTACAGGCACAGAGCCAATTGAACCAGCTCTGTGCCTTCTGATTTACATGTGTTTACATTGTCAAGCCCTCACCTTCCCCTAACAGAGGCAGGAGAGAGTAAAGGAAGGCATAAATGGATGAGTCAGCCATTCATTACTTCTCAGTGAAAAGATGATGCAGCAGCAGCAGCAGCAGCAGCAGCAGCAGCAGCAACTCCTGTATGTGTTAACCCCATTCTGTATCTGCTCAGATGTGTGTATTAACCCCTTCACTTCCCTTATCCTTCACATCTGTACATAAACCTCTTTATCTATCCTCCTACTGTATGAGACCTGTATATTTATTGTATCTAGTGCACCATTACCAAGCTCCATGTTTTAACCCCTCAATACTGCCATGTTTCTTCATTTTGAAAAAAATGCTTTAGAATAGCAAAATGCTAGGGAAACAGGCTTTTTTTATTTTTGTGGTCTTTTTTCCTTTTTATAGTTAAAAAAAGCTATTCCATACCACCAAAAGACAGCTCTATATGTCTCAAAAATGATAAATTTGGTTACAGTGTTGCATGACAGAGTATAGCCAAACTTTTATAGCACTGAAAACAGAAAAATGACTTGAACAGCAGAGACAGCAGCCATCCTTTAATTAAAATTTCAGCATTAGAGTACTTTTATTTCACAAAAAAATGGCTGCATGTTAAACACAAGAGACATCAGCAAGATTTTAATCCAAAAATCATTTGAGTGTATTATTTCATAGAATAAAGTCAGCTAAATATTGTACTGTCTCCATGTAGAGTATTTAATCACTTTTTTACTATGGTGACACCCTTTTTCTGAGGGAGACACCAGGCAGCCTTTAATGACGACATCAACATCCAAATATAAATATTTTACAGAAAAAAGCCATCAAAATAGTGTACTGACTCCGCACACAGTAACACCCAAACATTATATATTTTCTGAAAGCCAAGACGCTGTAGAATAAAATGGTGGCAATTGCATGTTGCACAACATTAGTGCAACTTATCAAACCCCAAAATATAGTGAAAAATGCATGTTAGTTAAATTTAGTGCCCCAAAACACTATATACAACCCTTTTTTTGTAAAATATAAAAGCTGAGCAATGACAGTTCAGGGACCGGAAGTGTACAATACGATCCCATAGAACGGGGAGGTGATCGGTGAACGGACGTTCACTGCTCGCCTCCCCAGCTTCCTGCCAACACCCGATATGCCAGTCCTGGGCCCACAGGAGCCCGGGAAACATGGTGGGTCTGTTGGCTGAGGGGGTGGCCACTTTAACGGCCTGTAGAAGTGATCTGGTGACAGCTGAGTTGCCAGAATCGCTTTTACTGTAAAGCCAGACACTGGAGGGCCCTCTGGCAAAGCACCTTGTCCCCATGTTGATGAGGATAAGGTATTTTTCCCTACAACCCTGGCCCAGTGGTTGTGGGTGTCTGTGGGCAGGAGGGCTTATCTGAATCTGGGTGCCTCTTTCAGGGGGTCCCCCTGATAAAGCACCTGCCCCAAGTTGAGGGCATGTGGCCTGGCATGGTGCAGGGGGGTGCACAATCATCCCCCCTTCCTGCTCTGCCATGCTGCTGCTTAGATCAAGGGTCTGGTAAGGCATTTTAGGGGGGACCCCCGCATTATTTTTGCATGGGGTCCCACATAAAATTCCTACCAGACCTGAATTGTCTGGTATGAATTGGGGGGGACCCCACGCTGTTTGTTTTACATTTAAAAACAACCTAATTCCATCCAAATAGGCTTAAATAGATCTGAATTCTGAAAATAAAAATTTCGGATGGATCTGAATTTCAAATTCCAAATATCGAATGGGTAAAATCTCAGGAAACAAAAACTATTCTAATAGCATTGAAATGTAAGTGAAACAAAATTTTCAGCTGTGCACAAGTCTACTGAAAACTTTGAGACGCAACACACAAACGGCCCTGTAGAGAATATTGCTAATTTTGTAGTTGAGGCGCACATGCTGCAGCACCATTGCAGTGCTGGAACAGGGCATTAAAGGCAGCATGAGATGGTAATAGTGGCAGGCCATCAGCAGTGGCAGTAGATGGTAATTGCAGCAGTCCAGCAGCAGTAGAAGGAGCCAGTATTGGTGGTAGGAATTAGTAATGGTAGCAGGCCAGCAGCAGCAGTAGCAGGAGCTGGTAATGTGGAAGGAGCAGTGGAAGGAGCTGGTATTATTGACAGGAGATGGTAAAAGTGACAAAGAGCCTGTAATGATGATAGGACTGGAGCAGAGGCAGAAGGTAATACTACTCCTAATGTATAATAATGTAATGTTTTTGGGGCCATATTCCAATATACAAATTATTCATGAGCTAAGGGTTTTGTATCAATTGCTGGATGTGTCATGCATTTTGGTAGAAACTGCTGATGAGGTGGTTTTTCTTGCACCTCTTGTACAACAACTCTGGAAGTGGTGAAACACCGACACTGAAACACCGGGGTACCAGAGAAGAAATGTAATCAAGACACAAGCCAAGGTAAGGAAAAGCTGGGCAGTGAGGCACCAAGTCAGGAGACAATGGTAAAGTTGGGGCACAAGCTGAGATGGGTACCATCCAGGCACTGAGGTACATGGCAGAAGGTAGAAGTCATAATCCAATATGCAGACAGAGGTTACAATGTGCAGGCAGAGATTAAAAATACAGGTCAGATGGCAGGCCAGGTTGTATACAGCTAAGCAGAATAAGCAGATCAGGTTGCAGGTAATCAAGAACTAGCTAAAGACCACTCAACATTCTGTCCCACTCCCACTTATATAGACTATTTGGCAGTGATTGTGCATTCTTCCAGGAAAGTGACCTGAAAGAAAGAAGATATTCTTATTGATCATCATGGACACATAACCATGTTGACCAACTACCACTAGCTGTTGTGAGGACTGTGATGCTACACAGCGTGGGGCTGTGAAGTGAAGTTTTCAGAATGTCAAGTCCAGATTGTACAGTTCCGATCATTACATTTCATTTTTTATGAAAATGTGAACTAACTTTTTAACTAAAGGAATATAGACCATTCATTTAATACAGTGATGGTTCACTGTAGCCAAACTAAAGCTTTGTTCACTTAAAGGAGAACTATGAGGTGAGTGAAAATCACTCATCCTCATAGTTAGAGCCAACGTGTGACAATGAAACTGTCACACGCCGGCTCAATAGATCGGCAAATGAGCGAACGCATACCTTCGCTCACTCCCTTCTTGATCATCTCCCTGCAGACAGTGCTGACTGTCAGTCACCAATCCCCACTGGGATTCCCCCCCTCCCTGCTCTGATCCTCCTTTGCTGACTAGAGAAACGGATGGGGGAGGGGTGGGTACAGCTGGCTCTGCCTGTAGATAGGCAGAGCTAGCTGTCATTCATGCAGCTGAGTGAATCTCAATAGCATTTTCGGGATCAGTCCCGGCTGCAGCGGTCTCAGTATACTGCGAGCTGTAGCTCATGATATACTGAGCTTTGGGTCACAGGAGGAGGTTGGTATATGTCCTCCCGTGACCATTAAGACACTTACCCCATAGTTCTCTTTTAAATAAACCATAAATCCTGTTTTTGTAATAACCCTTATAAATCATTGGGTATTCATAGTCAACACTAATTTACCTTATTTTATAATATTTACTGTACACAGTGAAAATACACTATGCTAAGTGAACAGCCTCTACTTCTTTAGGACTTATATCGATGAGCAAATGCAGCTTTCAGGTGCATTCCTCTTACATTTAAAGTAACAATAAACTCAAGGGTTAGATCTTAAAAATGCATGTAAGTACCTTAACTTTCAACAAAAATTTAGCTTATTTGTATAACCCCCATGGGGAACAAAAGTAGCTACACTCCAGAAGGAAGGATTGTATTAGCAGAAATTTAGATTTACAAAAATGTGTAAAATTCTTGTTTGTGTAAAATGATGTTAAAAAAAATCTTATTTGTGTATCACTCAGCTGTAGATCCTCAAATAATCTCTGAATTTGTGTAAACACTGTCCTTCCTTATTGGGCGTGGCTAAGTTTGTTCTCCATGGTACCTGTGTGTGTTTAAAGTAGCCACCGCTACGTTTAGTTTACTAATCTGTATTGAGATTGTAGTCCATCACCGGAGTGAGCTTGGAGTGGTGGCTACTTTACAACACACACATGTAGCCCCCCTCCAGAAGGAAGGACAGTGTCAGGACCAATTCAGAGATGATTTGAGGATCTACAGTCAAGCAATACAGAAATAAGATAAAAAAAATTTAAATAGTTAAGGCACTTAAATGCATTTTTAATATTTAGTTACTAAGCTTAGTGTCACTTTAACTTTAGTCTACACATGTAAAAAAAGTTTGGCAAATTCTTACAAATGTTATGACAGTCAGGTCCCATGCAAGCCACAATTCCATAGGTATAGGGACGGTGCTTGTTATAGGTTAAGCTGATAGATACTGAGAACAGCAGCTCTTTAGGCACAAGTGTCTGAAGGGAGAACAGATCTTGTTGACTGTAGCAGATTGTTACTTTCATTCTAGTATCCTGACCTGTAAATATGAACAGGACTGGCTGACTGGTTTCTTTAGTGACACAAATGTCTCTCGCTTTAGACTTTCCTGTTGGAGGCCCAGTATTTCTTAACAGGGCTCCTGGCGAGAGGTTATTAGTTCCCTGCACAATCACAGGACTACATGTGGATGCTGCCAGCTTACATAACAATGATCGTGCTGTGCAAGCATAGTGATCATTTAATTTTGCATATGGGTCCTGCATGTTAAAAATATAGCCCACTTGAACAGGAATAACTATCTTAGATGGTTCTGACAATTTTCAGACCATTTATGTGAACATGGTTCAGTAAGGACAACAAAATAAATAACCACTTGACCTAAATTGAAAAGCTTTGATTTATTTTTCTTTGGTGTTAAAAACCGTTATTTTGACATTGTGATCTATTTCATATACTTTTTTCTTATCTTCAGATACTGTAGTCATCATAGAATCTTTTAATTGTTTCACATAACCTAATGCAGATGGCTTTCATTTAGTATCTCTTAAAAGATACATCTTATCTTAAATGACTCTGAGATCAATAGATTATAACAACATTGATGTTTTATAAAGTCTGTTTGTTCTGTTAGATTAAAAACTAACTCTGCTCAAACCCCTTATTGCCTTAAGACCCAGTAAATTACGCACTCCAGGCCAGATTGTGTTAATTCTAGGATTTTTATAGCAAGATTCTGAACAATAATTTTTCAAGTGGTATTGCATTAGGATAAAAGAATGGGGGAATGACATAGGTCTTTTTTGGGGACCTCTTGTATGTTTCTGTCTCATTATGTTAACAATGTGTCAAGAGACCAGTGTCACATCTTAAGAAGAACCATTGATTTACTTTGCAGGCCCTTCTACCCAGCCTAATTATTGCATTACAAATGGCAATTCTTTCACCCCTTTGAAGGAGCACTTTGATTAGTGCTTGCAGTACAGGTGTCAGGGCCTGTGCATGTCAACTTGCTGACTTCATCACATAGTCAAACTGCAGAAAACAGTCCTGTACGCAAAGAAAATAATGTTCTTTCACATAGAACTACAAACTGATAAAGTGATACTGCTTCAGTGAATAAAGATGTTCATTGGCACACTGATAAATAGCTATAGAACCAAAGGGTGTCTGTAATGGAAAATGAATAATTAAAATTATGTAATTGATTATTTGCAACTTCTCCACGAGTTTAAAAGGGATTCAATAGGAAAGCATTTTACTCTAGGGCATGCATAATTTAAAAAATGCAAGGTGCTTGAATGTACGGTATGCTTACTGAACAGGATTCTGTGCATCAGGAAATTATTGTACAACAGGGAACACCACATTAGAATATATATATATTGATTTCTGTGGAATACTGGGAAACAATGTGAACATTTTCATTTTGCATTTCACTTTTCTTTGTGAGAAGGGAGAGAGGCATACCTGCTAGTCCTTTTCCATATTAATAAGAATCTTTCAAATAAAATCAATCTTGGATTGCTTTAGTTTCACTGCTGTCTTCAATTTTCTTTTCACAGAGTAATTATAAACATAGCAGGTGTGGTGTCAGGAAGCAATATGCTGTGTTTTGCATGTGCAGTATCCATCACCGCTTAATTATTACATAATGGAAAACCATTTCAAATAGGAGTGTGTGAGGAATTTAGTTATTTCTCTTAATATTTGTCAGTAGCTCAAAATATGACATAGCCAAAGCCAATCCAGGAGCTTGAAGTCCCTATTGAATGTTATAGGCCTTTAAACTCAGATAGTGTTATAAGTTGATGAGGACTATCTTTTTAACTCAATTGTTAAAGAAACATGGGAGAGATGCAAAGCAAACTGAGGTCATCAAGGAGAGTAGCTAAGAACAAATGATTGCCTGGTGAAGATGCAGACTGCAGAAAAGAACTAAAAAAGGAGAGCTGTACTGCTTGTGAAAGCTGAATTTCTCAGTGCTGTTTCCTGAAGGTGACAACAGTGGACTAGACCTGTGTAATGTGTGTTGAAACAATCACTTACATTTTTCACCAGAAGCCAATGTCACAGGTGACAATGCAGAAGCACAAATTGACAAGCAGAGCATTGTTAGTATATAACAGGAAGTTCCAAAACAAAGACCTTAATTGTGGGATATATTTTAAATATTAAAAATTACTTTTGAAATTACATTTACAAGTTGAAGCTTATATTAGATTTTAGTAAATAGGTTGGCATATACTCTAACATTTTTGCTGGCATGAGCATTGGGCACACGTAAATGGTGAGATATTTCATACAAGTGCCACCTCTTGTCAACCAGTGCTATGTATGAAAAACTGTAAAGATTAAATTAAAATGAAATGTTAGAAATGCTAATTCCTATTGTCTGTCATCTTCATGCTGCAAATATAGAAGAGATGCTTATATGGTACTTGTGGACACAGTAATGTGACCCCTTTAGCTGTACTATAGGTTGTTGCATGCTGCTACTGAATTTTCAACAGTATGGTTACAGAATTATGTAATGCCTCTAAACATTGATAGGCAATACATACAAAGTGACTCAAATGTAACAGTATTAAAACATGAACTCATATTTTGTTTTGGCTGGTCAATTGCTTATTATCTGCTCATGTATCAGAGACCCATTCCATAACTTATTCATTAACACTTTTCCCCTTCCTTATCTCTTTTCTCATACCAGGAGAACCAAAACAACTTATTAAACTCTGTCCTACTGCTAGCATTAATTTAACTGTAGAATGACAGGTTAATTAGCAGTAACAATGCTCTTGCCCAGCACAACCTTGTCTTTTGAATATATACCTTTTTATTTAAGAGAGTGATCTGCTTCATTTTGTTAGTTGCAGCTTGACATTGCATGATATTGCTAAGTCTGTGGACTACAAGCACCCCCAAATATTTTTCCATCACTGATTCTTCCAGAGGAGCCACTCTTAATTAGTGTTTTGCATATGCATTTTTGGCATAACTTTATATTTTTTGATATTCAAACTCATCCACCATGTAGCTGCCTAGTCCCCTATGTTATCAAGGCCCTCCTGTCTTTCTTTGCTTCCTTTTCCAGTGACCATTACACCTGTTTACACCTGTTTTGTATATTACACCTGTTTTGTATATTGACTACAGTAGCAGTTTATACAGATCTTCACTAACACATGTCATTAACACATATATTATCTGCCATCATCATGGAAATATTTGCCTGCCAATCTATGTACACAGAAGAATCCTTGTTCACTCATGATGTTAATTTCATATATCAGCTGGTATAAGAGGTTTAAGATAGCTGTCCATGTTCTGTTTGCTATTATGAACTCTATTATGAATAATAATTGATGAGAGAGTTCAATATTGACTTTATTCCCGCATTAATATTTATTGCCTGATGCATTAATATTTATTATCTGACATTCAGAATTTGATACAGAATATAAGTGTGATTAGGGAGTATGTAATAAGGTACAATATTATCTGTGACACTTTGAAATTCTACCAATTTTTGTTTTCTGGCTATTGGAAGGTACAATGCAGAATTGAGTGTATTATATTTGGCATTAACTTGATGTTTTTATCATGGCAAAAAATTATGTGAATGCAGCATTTAGTGCCTGTTTACACAGCAGCTGTGTTAGAACGCAGCTGCTGGTGAGCTCTATGTAGGCGGTGGTGCCAATGCACTCAAACCTTTTTGTTAGAACAAAGTGACATTTCATTCTTTTCTGTCGGCCTCAGCATGGTGTGATGTGGTAGATTGTGTCATACCACACTGCACTGAAAAAAGGACTGCATAATGGGTACAGTGTATACCATAAATAGTCTTAGACTCTATTTAACCATATTTATTTAAATCAGAGGTAGCCAACCAGTGGTCCTCCAGCTGTGGTGAAACTACAAATCCCATGATGCATCTCTCCGGGAGTCATGTCTGTGGCTCTGAGATTGTTGCAATGCCTCATGGGATTTGTAGTTCCACCACAGCTGGAGGACCACTGGTTGGCTACCCTTGATTTAAACCATGCCCAATATTCAGTGCAACTTATTGGCAAGGCAATAGTAGTCCTGTCAGCCTGCAACAGGGAGTACTGCTACTGGCACTATCTTCCAGAAAGAAACTTTGCAATAAATTCACCAACATGTTTTCTTTAAGAAAACTGTATACAGTGAGACATGAGCAGTACAAGAAAATAGGTTCTTGGTTTACATAAACAATTCCTCCCAACAGTTCTGGATTTTGTGGGACTGTCCCCGAATTTTTACTAAATGTGTCCCACAAATCAAGGCTGGCCATCAGCAGGGGGGTCTGAACATTCTGGAATTTTGACCCCCACCATGCTTGAAGAGTAGGAAGGACATTGTAGTGTAGTTAGGGGGAACCGAGAAGTGGGGGGAGATTCTCTGGTCAAGCACAGCTTCCTGGTGCTACATAGTTACATAGTATTTGAGGTTGAATAAAGACATTAGTCCATCAAGTCCAACCTATTAGGATCTAATTCTAGGAGTACCTGTACCCCTGTATATTGCGGTCCCTTAAGAAATCGTCCAAATGTTTCTTGAACAATTCCACATTATTTGCTGAAATCACCGCCTGTGGCAGTGAGTTCCAGACCCTAACTGATCTTACTGTGAAAACTTATGACTTGAGAGTAACGCCTGGAACCCGACCCTGACGCCGTACCCTCCGCCACAACCATACCTGCGTATAGCCTCTGCAGCTGTGATTCCTAATATTGCCACGGCATTACACCCTCTATCATTTTACAAACTACCGATGTTAGACTGACCGGCCTATAGTTCCCAGGTTGGCACCTAGCCCCCTTTTTGAATATTGGGACTACCGTAGCCCTCCGCCAATCACTGGGGATCCTACCAGTCATTAAGGAGTCCTTAAAAATGAGGATTAATGGTCTAGTTATAACCTGGCTTAATTCCTTAAGTACCTTGGGGTGAAGGTTATCCGGACCCACTGCTTTGTTTGCATTGAGCATTTTAAGTCTTTGTTGTATCCCGGTTTCCGTCAACCACTGGGGTATATTTTGAGTTAAACTGGGAGTTTTATCATGTGTGTCAAACCCATTTCCCTCCTGAGTATATACTGAGGAGAAAAAAGCGTTCAGCACCTCGGCCCTCTCCTTGACGTTTGTGACTAGCTTCTCGGTTTCATCCTTTATTGGGCCTATCTGCTCCTTTCTCACCCTTTTACTGTTAATATATTGGTAGCATTTTTTGGGGTTCTTTTTACTATCTGCGGTGATATGCTTTTCGCGTTTAGTTTCAGCTGCCCGGATTTCTAGTTTGCATTTTTTGTTACATTCTTTGTAGTTAAGGAACGCCAATGCCGTCCCATCCGTCTTATATTTTATAAATCCCACTCTCTTGTCCTTGACGTGTTGTTTTACAGTTTTATTAAACCATATTGGTTTAGTCTTTGATCTTTTATTTTTGCTCCCTAAAGGTATACACTTTGAAGTAGCGTTTTAGTAGTGTTTTTTTTTAAACAATCCCACATCTGGTGTGTGTTTAGGTTTTGAAATAAGTTTTCCACCAGACTTCTAGCGTTGGTGTACATACATTTAATTCCTCTCTTTTTGTGGGACAAAAGTTTACTACCTTGTTGTTCCCCACTATTTTTATTGTTATTATTCTGCCTTGATTTCGGTCGTCCATTGGTATACAGTATATGCAGGTAGCAGTAGCATTTTTCAAATAGTTAAACAAATTAAATTAATGTGTATACAGTTTGGAAATGTTATCAAGCAGTGTGTATTCTATAAAAAAGATGTGGGGGTTTTCAGTGAAGGATTTATCAGAAACCAGGGGGACATCTATTCCTTCAAGTAAATGAGTACTGGGTACAGAGTATCCTTTGTTATTAATTTATTAAAAAGTAAAAAAGTAAATAAAAATGCCCAAAACCATGAAAAAGGTATTTTATTACATGAAAACAAAAACATAAACATTGTCCAATGATGCATATTCAAAGTAAATCATGTCGTCCAGTGATGTGGATCCATGTCAATCACACTGATCCAATTCCTGATCATGTTGACCCACCGACATGACAACTCACTACCTGACAATGTTCACTCGCAATGCCAGATCCCTATCTGGCTTCTGTTTGCCAACAAACTGGCTCAGGGATACTGGGTGACCAAAGATGGCCAGTGATCTGTAATTTAGTGGCAGTAGTGCTACCACTGATAAATGGCACATCCCCAGCTGCTGTTTGTGCACAAACAAAATAAAATGTAACTTTTTAAAGGCATACATTGGACTACTCAACTACATGTATAGATTTTAGGCATCCCCAAATCATGCTATTTAAAGGATTGCTGTATATTTAATGTGGCTCTTTAAGTCATATTAACAGATCCTCTCCCCACACAATGGTAGAAAAGAAAATAACAAGAGTTGGCTCCTATAGAATTCACAAACTTCCTGCAGGGTTTGTTGAATGTTCAGTGAACTAAAATGTGCACAGTTAGCTCATTACTAGGGATGCACCAATGCCGATACTAGTGTTTAGGTGAGTACTCGTATTTGCCCAAATGCTCCTGATGCTACTCCTGATACTGGAACTTCCAGTATCAGAAAGCTGGGCAGTCAGTCATTACATGCCGCCTGGCTTCCTGATTGGCCAGAAATCCGGCTCCATGCTTCCTCGCCACCTGGTGATGAGGGAGCATGGAGCCGGCTTCCTGGCTAATCAGTAAGCTGGGCGGTTAGTCATTACACACCGCCCGGCTTCCTTAATGGGACTTCCGGTATTGGTATCGGCAAGTACCGCAAAAAAAAATATCGGTACTCGTACTCGATACTGAAAAACTGGTATCGGTGCATCCTTGCTCATTACTTTTCTAACTACTGTACTTTACCTATTAAAACTAATAAATACAATTACACAAGTAATGTGGTACACAAGCTGTTTTGTGACTATTTGGATATTTGTACACTGTGTAGAGAAATTATTTCGAGTGTATGTGATTGGCTCATTGCTTTTCTAAGAAGTCTGACCATTGGTTAAAGTAAAATTGCAGACAATAGGATTTCCATCTTTGGTTGTATACTGTACTTACAAAGGTTTAACAATGAGACTGATAAGGTAGCTATGAAGAAGGCAGCTCCCACCATTCAACAGTAAAATAAAAAATGCTATAAAGGGTACATTGTAGCATTAGAACAGGGGCAAGTGTTCGATAAAGTTTTTTAAAATCCTTTTATGTATTTATGTACTGTATTTTATTTTAAATAAACTTGGTTATTAATATGAAATGCATACACAACTGTAAAAAAAAACATTTTGGAAGTCACCACAATTTGTGCCACTTTTTAACATACCATTGGTATATAAAAAAATCCTGAGAAGATGATTATTTGCATATGTTACAAAAATACAGCAGAGAATATAAAATTGCTTTGCTTTTCAGGCTATTTCAATTTGCAATGCAAAGAATGTGTAATTTAGAAATTTCTCAGCACTATTCTGGACAGGCATTTTACCAAGAAAAAAATCTTCTCAAACCCATTTTGTCTGCTACAAGAAAAAGGTTTTAATTAAGGAACATAATTATGAAAGTTTTACAGTTGAGCATGGATCTTTTTTTCTACATAACAAGTTATGCCAACTGTAACTACTTTCTATAGAAACAAGTAAAAATGAATTAGCACTTGTCATTTCTCAAGCTTTGGAATCAAGCGTGACATATTCTCAAGTCAGCTGCTCCAATAAACACACAACAAATTAAGCTTTACTTGTGCACTTTTTTTTCTGTTTTTACATTGTTTTACTTTACTGAAGAAAATTGATTTATACAATCATTTTATGAAGGTTGTTTCTGAGCTGTCAAGTACTTTGTACCATCTCCCCTGTGGTTTTAGTAAGAAGAATACTGCAGTGCTGCCTGATAAAGCTGCAATTATGGTTGTTTGAATAATAACATGTTTTCACTACTAGTATTGTCAGTATTGTCTTTAGTAGCAAGGAATCTTGATGGGATGCACGTAAAGTTTTTACAGCTTCAGTCTTTAGTTTGGAAACACTAGAGGGTTGTCTAACTCTTGCATAATCTTACTACTGTGTCTAGATCCAACTTCTTAGGTTTTTCCTTTTAAAAAATGATTATTTATAAAAAATGCTGCCATGTTACCTACTAATGAACATTGTTCATTGTTTAATTTATTCTGCCCAGAAGGTACTCTAAATCTGTCTGAAATCCATAGTTAATTCTGCTTTGAAATGGTTAAATGTGAGTTATCACTTAGACAATGCTGAAAGTTAATCAAATAGTTGAACAACCAAATTATAAACAAAGGTATGGCAAGTGTTATATGCATGGCAGATGCATTTTTCTACTGTCATTACCTTTTTTAACTTTTAGCCAAATATCTGTGTCAATGCATAGTATGAGTATGTAATACAGTATGCCACATACTGTTAAGGTAGATCATGTATATTGATCCAACTAAGTTAAGCCTGTCAGGTGACTATTGCTGTTTGTGAGCCCACAGAGCAGATTAAATGCTTCTGTTTCTCCTGGTAATTGTTGTCACTGTGTTGCAAAAGTGAGGGGATTTTCGATTTGTCATCAGAACAAGGGGGTAACAGTAAATCTTCCAAAAGAGACATCTGTTTAGTTGACAATGATCTAAGAGGGAAATTCTGCACTCTGCTAACTATAGAGAGAATTCTTCAGTTCACAGCGTTCCTTTCTTATTTCCATTTTTTATCAGATCATTTGCACACATTTATTCCCTGTATCCTACACATTTGCTGTCATTCAGGTGCCTAGAAAACACTACAGCCCCCAAGAAGGATACTCCATGAAGCATGGTAAATTCAGCTGTTATGTAAACATTTACAGGGTTATTCACAAAAGGGTAAAGCACAGGGCCGTCTTTAACGCACAGCAAAAGGGGCAGCTGCCCAGGGCCCAATCATTGTTGTGGGGCCCAAAGCAGCTGCCCCTTCAGCCCACATAAGATAAACACATGCAGGGCTGGCAGCCTCACCTGTGTAGGCAATGGGGCTTGCACCAGCCCTGCCCCCTCTCTGTGTACACAGCATCGGTGCTCTACAGACAGGAGGCTACATACAGCAGCATAGATGTGGCTCTGGGCTCCGCCCACTATCAACTCGGTCCCGCCTCCTGCTCTCTGTACTCTGCTCCGCTGTGTTGTCTGGGGCCCTGCTGGGAGCCCATACCGTGCCCTGAGATGTGTCCCCTCCTGCCTCCCCTCTCTGGACCTTCACACCAAGTAAGTGCCCAAATATGCCACAGTTTATGTATGCAGCAGATACATATACTGTGTGCAACACATACATATGCAGAGCAGGTTCCTGATATTGCTTCTCTAGTTCAATCTATGCTGCTGAAGCAGGATTTAGAGTTTTTAAAGAAAATGTAATTATCAAGTTCTATGTATGGCTGCAGCAAAGCTTCCTGTACTCTCAATACCAGGGGTGCACCTATAGGTAATATTACAGACAGGATCTGTGCTATGGAACAACAAACCCCTAAGCTGCCATGCTAAAAAAACCTGCATATAACACCTAAAAAACGTGAATTATAAACATGCACTGCGCTATAGAGACCAACTACATATGCAATCTAATGATAATCTACATGTGAAATAAATACAGAAATATATAAATATGCAGAATCACCCTATGGTGAATAAATACATATCAGGTATTTTTCCACTATATATTGTATTTATTCACCATAGGGTGATTCTGCATACTTATGTATTTATTTTACATGTAGATTATTATTAGATTGCATGTGTACTTGGTCTATAAAATGCATTGCACGTTTATAATTCACTAGGGATGCTACTGCACAGATACCGATACCTGCACAGCCTGTCTGAGACCCCATACACAGCCCTCCTGACATCCCGTATAGTCCTCCCGAGACTCCGCACAGCTTCCCACCAGGATATTGAATATCCTGTCTCTCTCCTTGCTCTCTCCTTGCTGTCTGTCCTTGCTCTTTCTCCTGGCTGTCTCTCACTCTATCCCCTGGCTGTCTCTCCTGCCTCTCTCTCCTCTAGGTCTTTCCTCTTTCTCTCCTGCCTCTCTCTCCTTGCTCTCTCTCCTGGCTGTCTTTCCTCAATCTTTCTCCTGGCTGTCTCTCTTTGCTCTCTTTCCTGGCTGTCTCTTCTTGCTCTCTTTCCTGGCTGTCTCTTCTGGCTCTCTTTCCTGGCTGTCTCTTCTTGCTCTCTTTCCTGGCTGTCTCTCCTCGCTCTCCTCCCTGGTTGTCTCTTCTCTCTCTATCCTTGCTGTCTCTTTTCTCTCTCTCCCCGGCTGTCTCTTCTCTCTCCCCTGGCTGTCTCTCCTCACTCTCCTGGCTGTCTCTCCTCACTCTCCTAGCTGTCTCTCCTCTCTCTATTCTGACTGTCTCTCTCCTGGCTGTCTCTCCTCACTCTCTCTCCTGGCTGTCTCTCCTCTCTCCTATGGCTGTCTCTTTTCTCTCTCTCCCCTTGCTGTCTCTCCTCGCTCTCTCCCCTGTCTGTCTCTCCTCCCTCTCTCTCCTTGTACTCTCTTGTTTATTCTAAAAAAGTTGCAGTGTGGTGCTAGACTGTTCAGGATCTGGATATTAGACATGTGCAATTCGGTTCGTTACGAAATTCGTTTTGGACGAATTTTCGGAAATTCGGAGATTCGTATGCATCCGAATTCCGAATTAAAGCTAAGCCGAATGCAAACGAATCCGAAATTCCCGATTTCCCGAAATTCGTTATTAAAACAAATTTCGCTGCAGCAAAACGACATTAGGAAAAAAAAATACAACAGTTACCTTCTCCAACAGTTCTATGGTTAAAGTACAGAAGCAATAGCGTAGAGGGTAGGGGACAGGTTTGCCATTGTTAAGGTCGCAGGTTCTAGTCCCGGGTAAGGTAGTGGGTAAATATATTTTTTTTCTTTGCTTTTGAATTGGCATTCTCCTATTGACCTAAATGACTAAATGTAATTTCTCATTTTGCTATTTCGATGAATTCCGTTGCAGCAAAATTAATTTTTTTTTTTTACAGTCTGCAGAAGATGAAAAAAAAAAGCGTGAGGTTTCCCCCCAATTCATACCAGACCCTTTAGGTTCAAGTCCAAGCATGGGCGATTAAAGTTTTTTTGTTTTTTTTTCTTTGCTTTTTAATTGGCATTGTCCTAACATTCCTACCAGACCTAAAGGGTCCTGGTATGAATTGGTGGGGAACCTCAGACTTTTTTTTTTTCATCTTCTGCAGACTAAAAAAAATAATGTCATTTTTGTTCCCCCTAATGTCATTTTGACACTACGAAATTCGTTATTCGTTAAAATTACATTTTTTTTTACAGTCTACAGAAGATGAAAAAAAAAAAGCGTGAGGTTTCCCCCCAATTCATACCAGACCCATTAGGTCTGGTAGGAATGTTAGGAGGGACCCCCATCCCCCTTATAACACAAAAAAAGTGCGTGGGGTTCCCCCCAAAATCCATACCAGACCCTTAAGGTCTGGTAGGAATTTTAAAGGGGAACCCCAGCCCCAAAAAATGGGGGGGGGAAAACGTGGGGTCCCCCCTAACAGTCCTAATTTATAAACAAATTTCGGCAGCACTACCGCTAACAAATTTCGTCTGAAACTAATTTAATTTCGGACCCGAAAAACGAAACTAAACAATTTTTTTTTTTCAAAACGAAACTAAACTAAACACATTTTTTTTTCTAAACTAAACTAAACAAATTTTTTGCTGGTGCACATGTCTACTGGATATGCACATCTAGGGCTTTTTGATATTGCTGTTGTTGAGGCTGCGCCGCTTGAGCATTGATAGTACCACTTGTTGCTTGTTGGTATTTTTTAAGGGTACAAAAGAAAAATATAAATATCAATTTACGCCACATGCTGATCTGAACCCGACACAGTCCCACTGCAAAATGTGACATCCCTGCTGCTAAGGAAATATAAACAAAGCATAGCCCATGTAGAATAAGGCAACACCATATAAGAGTTTATTTTGTAAATGTAAATAGGATGTTTACTTTACTGTTTACTAATTGCGGCTAATTATAATAAGCAAGATTAAGTAGTAATCACATGATAGCTACAGGTCATATTACAAGCTCCCATCAATCATAATCAGCTTGATTCCACTAATAGGAGAAAAGTTTGTAACGTGTGTATATGTGAAAACTAGTCATTAGGAAAACACAAAACACGCAGTGCAGCAAACACAATTCATCTACATAATAAATACTAAAAATATGTGTCGCGCTCAAACATACAAATAAAAACAATATAATATCATAATCAACAAATAAACAGAAAAATGTTCTAAAAAATGTTATTATAAAGTGCCAAAAAATACTTAAATGTCTTTAATAATTGTGACACCCAACAAGAAGTGTTCATAAATGTGACAACAAACTTGTGTGTCATAGTGATCAAAAACATATTACAAATCGATTCACTCTTCTTATGGAAGTAACAGCACACTGGTGTGTAGCAGTGATGCGAAAATTGATTCACTCTTCTTATCTTCCACCTCAATTAAACACCCTCGGTGCTGACACCCCTCAAAGAGAGCCTCTTACCTTTAAGGCCTAATATCAGATCTATCAAAATTGTTCCCTTTTAGTATTGGGTGGGGGGGACACAGTAAGGGCAACTGATTGTAATTTCCCTTCTTTTTGAGGGGGCCGGTTGTTACTGCACTCATTCTTCTAGGGAACCGTTGTGGCAATCACTACACAGATTTAGCATAAGTGAAAGAAAGTGCAAACCATAGTGTACACCAATAAAACTTCTTGCAAAATGTATATTTGTTTCACAATAGCCTTTCTCAAACTGATTTCATCCACATGCATCCAACACATTTTTATTTTCCAAGATATTTATAAACATTTGGTGCCTTCTAGTGCACTGCAGGCACAATTAATTTAGTTTTAATGTATCTTCAACATTTAGAAATGATTGTATGCTACTAACACTGGGCATTTGGATTATTCCTCATCACTTGCAGTTTTGCTCAAATGCGGCATGGTGCAAGGGCCCTGGCTGACATAGTTGCATAGTTAGGTTGAAAAAAGATACATGTCCATTAAGTTCAACCTAAGAGGATTCACATAATTGCTACCCACTTCTAGTAGTTGAATGGGAACTGGGATGAGTCACTGGTTGCTAAAACACAATATGACTTAGCAACCGATGAATCTGACAGAGGCCAAATTCTGATAGAGAACTCTGACACTTCTTCCCCATCAGGTCTGCCTCCCTTGTGGTTGACAACAGGCTGTGTGGGAATTCTATAACTTTTAACTAACCCACTATAGGCTATGTAATCTGCCACTGCATGATGTCAATCAGTAGCAGAGTGGACCTGATGGGGAACTAGTCATTTGGCTAGGCATCCCCATCAGGCTTCACCTGCTGTTACTTGTTACTGATGCTGTCATCTGTTAAGCCATTACTTGGCTGCACTGAGGATGAAGTGTCTGGTATGGATACACCGGTGTTAGTGTGCCTGTGCACTGCAAATGGTGGTTCTTGTGCCAAATTCATATACCTGTTTCCAACAGGTACATGAATCTGGCACAGGTTCTGACATTTGACATGCGGATGCACAATGGAATTCTAAACAGAGCCGAAATTATATATAGATAGATAGATAGATAGATAGATAGATAGATAGATAGATAGATATGATTATATAATACTTCATAGTTCACATAAGATCCACAGTTGTTTTTTTCAGTCAAAGCTCAATCAAATAATGTTCCATAGAAAAATGCAAAAGTTTAGGCCTAACATCAGCCCTTCATCAGGCAGGAAGCACACTTAATGCAGAAACAGTTACTGGTCCAGAAACAGTTAGACAAAATTAAGGTGAACAAAGCACCTGGACCAGATGGCTCACACCCACGTGTCCTCAAAGAATTGAGCTGTATAATTTCAAAGCCATTATATCTAATTTTTAGAGACTCTCTAATGACTGGCTTGGTATCGATGGATTGGCGCAAAGCCAATGTGGTGCCTGTATTTAAAAAGGATCTAAGTCCTTACCAAGTAATTACAGACCTGTAAGCTTAACTTCAATATTTGGGAAGATACTTGAAAGTTTGATCAAGGATCACATGCACTTGTTTTTGTTGGAAGATAATATTATAAGTGATAGTCAGCACGGATTCACAAAAGACAGAAGTTGTCAAACAAATCTACTTTCCTTTTATGAGGAAGCGAGTAATAAATTAGACAGAGGAATGGCTGTGGATATAGTATACTTGGACTTTGCAAAGGGTTTGACACAGTTCCCCACATGCGGCTAATGTATCAGTTAAAGGAGAACTATGTGGTCAGTGTTTTTCCCCATAGTTCTCCTTAGGGTAACTGGTGGACACAAACTAGCATTCTCCCGTTACCCTAAGCTCAGTATACCGCGAGCTACAGCTTGCGGTATACTGAGACGCCTCAGCCGGAGCGGATCCCGACGTAGATGACGGGATCCGCCCAGCTGCGTGAGTGACAGCTGGCTCTGCCTATCTAGAGGCAGAGCCATCTGTACCCGCCCACTCCCCATCTGTTCCGCCAGTCAGCGCTGGCAGATCGAAGCAGGGAGAGGGGAATCCAGCCCCTCCCCCTGTCACGGCAGAGAGCCGTGACAGGATCGAGAGGCGAGTGAACCCGGTATGTGTTCGCTCACCTCCCGATCTACTGAGCCGACCTGTGACAGTCTCATTGTCACAGGTCGGCTAGAACTATGAGGTGAGTGAAAAGCACTCACCTCATAGTTCTCCTTTAAGGTCTGTAGGTATAGATTATTCAATCTGTAATTGGATAGAAAAGACCATATTCAGAGATTGGGGATCAATGATTCATACTCTGAATGGTATGAGGTTTTAGTGGTGTCCCCCAAGGTTCAGTGTTGGGCCCCTTACTGTTTAATATATTTATAAATAATATAGGGTTGGGGATTAAAAGTACTATTTCTGTGTTTGCAGATGACACCAAGTTATGTAGTGGAATACAGTCAGTCCTTACAGGATGTCTCCAATTTACAAGCAGATCTGAATGCACTGCGTGATTGGGCAACTATTTGGCAAATGAGGATTAATGTTGATAAATGTAAAGTTCTGCACTTGAGGACTAAAAACATGTATGCATCATACACTCTAGGGGGAGTATGTTTGGGGGAGTCAATGATGGAGAAAGATCTGAGGGTTCTGGTAGGTCATAGACTCAATAATAGCATGGCAATGCCAAGCCAATGTTTCTAAAACAAGCAAAATACTTTCTTGTATTAAAAGGGGTCTAGACTACAGGGGTAAAAAAACTCCAGAGAGAGAGAGACATAATCCTGCCCCTGTACAAAGCATTAGTAAGAACTCATCTGGAATATGCAGTTCAGTTTTGGGCACCAGTTCACAAAAAGGATGTTGTGGAACTGGAGAAAGTGCAGCGAAGGGCGACTAAACTCATAAGAGTTAAGGAGGAGCTCAGCTATGAGGAAAGATTAGCTGACCTGAATTTGTTCTCTCTGGAGAAGAGGTGATTAAGGGGGGACATGATCACTATGTATAAATAGATAAATGGTCCATATAGTGAGCTTGGTGCCAAATTATTTACTTTAAGGTCACTGCAAAGGACAAGGGGGAACTTTTTGCATTTGTAGGAAAAGAGGTTTAACCTTTGCATACGGAAAGGATTCTTCACAGTTAGAGCTGTGAAAATGTGGAATAGACTCCCCCAGGAGCTAGTTCTAGCTGGCTCAGTTAACTGTTTAAAAAACATCTGAATGTATTCCTAAATGCACAGAATATTACTGGATATATTGAGTTCTTATAGGTATATTAAGCATCAGAGATTGTTGATCCAGGGAATATCTGATTGCCTTATGGAGTCAGGAAGGAATTGTTTTCCCCTGTTGGAGCAAATTGAACCATGCTTTATAGGGGTTTTTTGCCTTCCTCTGGATAAACAGTGGTTAATTGTGTGCATAGCGTTTTGTTTAGGCTTTTCTTCTTATTTCTTTTCATATCTCTATCGGTTGAACTTGATGGACTTGTGTCTTTTTTTCACAGAAAACAAAAGGGAACAGAGCGCCACCTCCGTGTGTAAAATCGTTTATTACAATAAATAAAACAAGGGATAAAAGTACTCACAACCAAATGTTTTCATCAGGCTTTAACAACAAACGAGAGGCCACACTGTCGGTTAACCCAACATGGTATGCCCCCGAATATGTGACACGGCAGCCTCCGGCCTCCATAATAAACGATTTTACACACGGAGGTGGCGCTCTGTTCCCTTTTGTTTTCTATGTTCGTGGTGGAAGCCCCAGAGCCTTGGATGAGCAGCCCCTCAAGTCTGTGTGAAAAACTGTGATAAACTGTTGAAAATTTTGCGTGTGCCACAGCAAGTGGATTGTTCAGCTGGCAGCCATTAGCGCCAAGAGTTAAAGAAAACTTTTTGCCTGTTTTGCCGTTGTCTTTTTTCAACCTGACTAACTATCTAACTATGTAACTTGTAATTTTGTATAAATTGTATGAATAGAATCAAACAGGAACTGGAAACATCATAATATGGTATCCATTAACAATACATAAGGGGGTATTTATCAAAACTGGAGCAGACAGAATATGGAGCAGTTGCCCATGATAACCAACCAGCTTTTTCTCTTCAGTTTGTTCAGTTGAGCTTTGAAAATTAAACAGAGAAGCTGATTGGTTGCCAAGCACTACTACTACAAATTCTGCCTGCTTCAATTTTGATAAATTCCCTCTATAGTATATCAGATGTACTATTTAGGAGACTAAAGTGGTCAGGCGAAGCCTACTCAAACAAGAGATTCAGTATGACTCTCTTTAATGCTAGTCAGTTAATAAAAAATGATGTAGAAAAAAACATTTATCATTAGTGTACATTTCATACCCTTTAAACATGGAAAAGGTCCATTCTTATGAGAACCTTAATATGAACCCTCATGTTTATTGTAGGAAAATAGTCTGACCTAAGCACTGTGTAAAATTCAAAAAGATACATCCACACCCTCAGGGAGACCCATTGGGGTGAATTTATCAGACAGAATCTGGAGCAGTTGCCCATGGCAACCAATCAGCATCTCTCTTCAGTTTGCTCAGGTAAGATTTGAAAATGAGACAGAGAAGCTAATTGGTTGCAGTGCAAATCTGCTCCAGATTTTGTCTGCTCCAGTTTTGATAAATTCCCCCTATTGTGTTCTGTATGAAATCTGTGGTATTGTGTTAAAACCCGGAGTCCATTGACTAGGAACACCAGATCGTACATTAGTAATACTAATGATTGTTTGCAATGTCTTGGAAGTATCAGGGTGCTTATAGATGTTATTCTCCTCACATTGGATATCTCCAGCTTGTATATGAATATTCCTGAGGATTTAGGCATTACAGCATGTTGGAGACTCCAGGTGGAGTCACGGTCATATGCTCCACCTGATATTGAATATTTTTCTAGAGTTTATGCAAGTGGTTCTGGAGAACAACTACTTTCTTTTAAAGAACAGAGCTATCTGCAACTTTGAGGTGCATCTATGGGCTCACATGTTGCCCCTCCATATGCAAACGTATTTATGAGTAGGGTGGAAAATGAATTTATACAAATGATTTATTTCAGTGAATTTTTAGATATCGCATCATTGATTA
>NW_017306895.1:542196-569324 GCF_000935625.1 Nanorana parkeri
TCTTCTAACTGTTTGATACTCCTTTAAACTATCTGGTGCTGGTATTAGAGTCTAACATCATGCATATCAAATTAACTTTACCATTCTTAGGTACATGTACCTGTATCAATGAGGAAAGCTGACGCATGCTCTATGCCTGAAACCTACTGACTGTAACCAATTACTTGCCTTCAAGACTATTCCACAAAGTTTGAGTAATAAAAAGGGTTGTGACAGATTACACTTTACTACAAACCATATAATATGAAATAGAAAATAAATTAAGATCTAGAGGGTAGCCATGGAAAACTCTGAAGAATGAATGTTAACCACTCGCTGCCTGGAGCAGATACTTCTTATTTGCACACACATGATAAAGAGGCCCTGTAGAATAAAAAAAATGCTAGTTGCAATTTTTTGTGCAGCACGATATGTCCACAAATGTTAACAAAACAAGTATTTTTAGGCTAAAATATACTAAAATGAAATTTAGTGCAAAGAAGCAGAATATAATACCTAATTTTTGGTAAAAAATGGGGTCACACCGGGTACCAAATACCAAACACGCCAAGCCTTAAAATTGCGTGCGCCCCTGAAACCAAAAAAACTACCAAACCCAAAATGTCCCATAGGCAATGCTTTAAAAGCTTTTACTGCTCATCATTTTAGTATTAACAGTGATTGATGGCCCTAGAATTATTGCTCACACTTCAAAATTAATGGTGATATGTAACATGTGTGGCGCAATTTTAGTTTTTGCACATGAACGCCCCAGACGTGTGTTTGCATTTGTATGTGCATGTACGTAGGGGTAGGGGACTTTAAAAATGTTTGCATTTTTTTATATTTTTATAATATGTTACTTTTTTACACTTAACTTGCTACTATGCCCCCTATGTAATAGCAAAGAGATTGTGACAGTTCCTCTTTATAGAGACATCAGGGGTCTAATGACCCCAAAGAAGCTGATTAAGCAGAAATCTGCTTTACCAGCTTCTTCTCTTGACTACAGGAGTTGGAGAAATGACACAGTGATATGGGAAGTGATGTAATACACATTACTTCTGAGTCCAGTGATTAGAGGAGAAATCAGCATCTTAAAGTGTGCTGATCCCCCTCTGATCGAAGAGAAGGTCATGGGCCCACATGGGGGACAGTGGAGCCCGGGGTAGCGAGCTCTGGCAGTGGAGGGGGGAGCACACTCTGCCGCACAATACAAGTGATCGGGTGGCTGTATATCCGCCAAATCACTTGTATGTGGAAAGTTTTGCGACCTGAGTCCTATCTGTGGCAGCGCTCTTCCGGAAGGGGGGGGGGTTTGGAAACTACTCTGTTTAACTTGCCAATTTATCACCCATGGCCAAACGTCGTTTACAGACAGTTCCGGGAACACATTTCCCATTAATCAATTCATCACTTGCGCCCACGACTATGTCGTCTACGGCCTAAGATGCCCCTGTAACCTTTTATACATAGGCCGTACCATCCGCCCCCTACGGAATAGAAGATTTATTGAAAAAGGAAGTACTGAACATAGCGTTCTTACGTCACTTACTTCACAAACACCAGAAAAACACCAAATTCTTAGAAGTTTTTGTCATAGAACAAATCCCAGACCGTTTACCTGTAGCAGAGAGATTCCATGAATTATGTAAACAGGAAACATATTGGATATATAAACTCAATACACTCTCTCCCCATGGCCTCAATGAGGAACTCGAAATCAGCACCATAATTTAATGTGACTACCTCTCTTTAACATTTAACTGATAATCAGCACCCCAGCCCGATAGTATTTCATCCATCGTGCACATACAATTCTGTCCTCTATACCAGTCCTCTACGCCCTAGCATCTCTGAATGTAATTTGAACACACCCCCTACCAAGTGACGTCACAACTACGTCATAACCACGCCCCCGCCCGTCCCATTTAAATCTGCCGCCCAAATCACTTTTCCCCTCACCATGGCTTGACAAGGAAGACTACGTCTTCGAAACGAGTTGCCATAACGATAGGAACTTCCGTCCCACGTCTGGGACGCCCTGCACACCACCTTCGGCCAGACCGGATATTGCGGCATCTGCGCCCGCCTCGCCTCGACATGAACACGCCGCAACCCGCCGCCACCAGCGCTCCACAACGAAGGAATCCAACCAGCCTCCACCCAGCTATCCTCGAACCCAACGGGACCCCCTCAGTACCCACGACACCACCACCCTTGCAGTCACACATCGCAGCCAGCACACACACTGCACTCAACACGGAGAATTGGAATGGAGAAACTACAATCAACTCCCCATCGCAGCGACCCCGACGCCGTTGATTGCACACACAAGCAAACCTCAAGGTGAGTTACTACACTCTCTTGTTTGCTTGACACCAGCATTTCATGCCTCATCTGTTACCTCTCTCTTCCTCTCGCCTTTAAACACTAAACAGAGTTTTGGATGACACACAAACCTCCATCATCATAGCCCCCCAGGCCGGAATACCCCCTGCCTGCAAGGGTAGTAGCACTTTAGTCTTCCTTTTTTGTTTTTTCCAAATCACTTGTATGTGAACATCCATCGCTGGTCTTTCTCAAACTCTTTGGCTAGATCATACTATTATTCTACAAAAAAAAATTAATGGGGTCCATTTTTAGGTCCATATAAGAATGAACCTTTTCCATGTTTCAATTGTATACAATGTACACAAATGATACAAGGCTCTTCCTTTAGCCATCCACATCAGGGATACCCAATTAATAATGACTTTATTTGCCAAACTAGTCATCACAAATGTTCATGAAGATTTAATTATGTAAGGGGGACTATTCAAAATATGGAGTATATTTTCAATGTCATAAATATTCTATCTGTGATGGACTGATTAAATACCAGTAACCAGACATTTTGTTGAAAATTCATATTCTGTTTACAGCTAAGGTTCATGATAACTGATCATGTTCCAAAAATGTATATAGAGTCATATATTTCTTGCCTGAGTAGGCCCAGCCCAACCACTTTGGTTTCCTGAATAGCATACCTGGTATACTATGTTTTTTGAATTAGTATCTGATTATGATAGTTCCAGTTCCTACTTGCTTATATTTATACAAAGGTACTAGTTGTGCTCCTTGCCTAATGAAAGACTGATGTAAACCTAACACTTTAAAAACACTATTTACACCTTGAACCTGCCAGGATCATCCCCAGTCTGTAAAACAAAGACAAGTGGTTGCAGCAGTCTAACTTGTTTATTGTTCAGGATCAATAGATTAAAATGCACACAAGGAACATTGCCAAGTAGCTCAAAGCATGTTGCTATTCAACAGCACTTTCAGGCTTGCTGCAATCCTTCATCTACAGTGTGTATGTATAAATAGTTAACTGCAGAGTTAACTGATCCCAATGGCAGTCACTTTTTGTCTACTGGCACTTAGATTGTTGTCAGGCAAGCTAAAACTGTGAAACTGAGTGTGCAATCGTCACAATCGTCAGCATAGTGGACTAACTACTAGCTCTGCTTATAGCATAAGTGCATGTGTTAGGAAACTAACCTTGCACTAAAGGTCTGCAACCTCACTGGAAGTAGTTCTTAGAGATAAGTCAGTACATAATATTGTTTTATATATCAAGAGATTGATAGAATCCTATCTTTTGTTTTCTTTTTATCCTGTCTTTTAGTTTGTAATCATGCAAAGACAATCCGACAAATGTGTGCCAAACAAGGCTGATTGAAATGTATGGCAGCATGAGGAAGGAAATTATACATGAGTTATAATTTGGGTGAGGGTACAAGTACTGAACCTTATGTACCAATGAATGCAACCTCATGTCATGCTAGCACTGGACCTTTGGTATCCAATATCTATCCTTCTCAGCTGCTGGAAGCACTGCAACACATAATGACTATGGATCCTTTGGCATACCTGCAGTTTCCTAAGTGCATGGCTACAAGAGAGTCTGTGGAGAGGGAAACTGCCCATCAGCATGAACTGGAGATTTCAAACTCCAGGAACATTGACAGGATCAGCCCCTAATTCCCTTGAGCACAGGGAAAAACTTTTTACTGTGAGTCATGCAGCCAAATTTCCAGTCATGAAAACAACAGTGATATTTATACTTATGTTCTATGATTTGAAAACACATGTTGTCATTACCACTTGCCACAAATGCAGTCAGCCTGGTATTATTAACCAGGGCTCAGAGGCAAATCTTACATATACCAAATACCCGCATAAACACTTGGGTATCTGACCACCACAGGGCTCCCCATTGTGGGTGTAAAGAAGGGGAAACACTAACAGCAACCCCCTGCTACACCTGAGAGCGTTAAAACCCTTGTGACCAGCACCTGGAGCTCCTGGTAACAAGCATGCATCAGCTTATTACCACAGGTTTTAAAGTTTTGGAAAGCCTGGACACCTCAGAAGCAGTTGTTTTGAGCAGGAGAAGCTGACAACAACTGGCCAGTGGAAAAGCAAGGGGCAACAATACCAATCTACAGCCTGCTTTCATGGATAACCAAACCGTTACTGGCTTCAGAGATGCTGGCTCAGAAGACACACTCATCGCCCTGAGCTGGTGGATGAAAACTACATCATCCGAGAGATGTTCTTTGTGCTTTCTGGAGATAATAGATCCCACTCACATGTACCTCGTGCATGGGTCTTCATTGATTGGGGAGCGGGGAGTTGGATTAGAGTGTCTGTAGTCTCTCTTGAGTTTCCCACACCGTTTCTACTATGCATATATTTGGGGACTTTGATTTCATACTATGCACCTTCTGATGACACAGAGCACCAACTGGGCCCTCTGGACATAACAAGGTACTATGTAAAGATGTAGGGGTGACATATGGGCAGCTTGGGGATAGACAGAGTAAAAAGGAAAAATGGATGGAAATGAACAGTCCTCATTCTCCTAGAAAAGGATAGAGGGGCATCTTGCCTACGCAAGTTACACAATAAATATTTGTGGTCGGGTTTATATACCGTATAATAGATATAGTGTGGGCTGAGTTGTGCCAATAAGCTAACGGGGCCTGAGGTGTGCCCGTGGCCACGCCATTAGGTACGCCTAAAAGGGGGCATACCAAATGAAAAGGTGATGGAATTTTAAGTTATAAAGAGGGGTGGGTGGAGACAAAAGCTCCCCCTACAACATCAGGCAGGAAAAGGAAGAGGAGGAGTTTAAATAGCCATAATCCCCTCCCACAAATACAGGTTAATAAATTAACCTTCATACTTGTCTGATGTTGAAAATCAAATTGTTGAATCTGATGACACTACCTATGTCGTATGTTGGCAGCAGTGTTGTCCTGTAAGTGACTGTTGGCTTTACACTGAAAGTGATTGGTCACCTTCCACGTGCTGCTAAATGTGAACTCCCCATTCCTTACCCTCTACTGACATGTATTTATCTGCATTATACCCTTATTCCCTAGACTAATCGAGCATTTATTGCCTCTCAATGCAAAAACAGATAGATGCCCAGCTTTAACACTAGCCATAAGTTGGTGGATCGTCTTTTATAGTAGCATAAATAAAAAATGTGTTTTAAGAATGAAGAAGTGAAGAAGTCAATCTTCACTCACAGATAGGAATAGCTGGGAGAGAGGGCAATGTAGTCGTGATGGGTGACTTCAATTACCCAGACATAAATTGACTTTAAATTACTCTATAATCGATATGATGTAGTCATGGCACCTCACAATAATGTAATAATTCATTCACATTATATTTAATCTTTGCTGCCATATCCTTGAATCACTGATAATGTGACCATTTATTTATTTAATTGTATGCATTGATTTGAACAAATAATATATATCATGTTTCCCAGAATGTATTTATAAGTTCAGATGAAGCAGCATCAAGTGCCATATAATTAGATTAATGTAACAAGGAAAGGGATGAAATTTTAAAAGTTAGATATATTAGGAGTTTTATTTCACACTGTTCTTTCCCACTGACTAAACTCTTTGTCTACTGGAAATAACTATAATAACAATGTGCATATATTTCTGTGTATTAAACTATTATATTTGGTGCTTCAATGATTGCTGAACAGTAACTAATATCAGTTAGATTTGCAGATCTCTGAAAAATAAAATGGTAAAATGCAATATGCATAGTCATTTTAGGGTGTTTAAGTCAAATATATCAAATAGTAATAGTATCCTGTAAGCAGCATTTAATTTACCTTATATCCTCTCCTCAATATAAGAGCCAGATAGTAAGCATGAAGCCTTTAGTATAATGTGGAGGATAATTAATTCATCTGTCCATCCTCTATGAAACAATACTCTAACACTAGAATAATTTTAAATAAATAGTGCATACACTCATGATTAAAAAATATAAATAAATATACAAAATATATATGTGTACAGTATATGTGTAACAACAACAGATTCCCTCATTCTTAGAAATTCTAGACTTTTTCTATTTAATTAATTTCCGAAAATGCACCACAGTTAGGGCTGGAGTGATTTTTGTCAAATTTAGCTAAAACGTGTACACTCTCAATTTTGCTAATTGAGCTGCCTTGGCGATGTCATTGCTTGTATTGTGAAAGACCTAGAGCATCCTTGGACACTCTAAGGCCAAGATGGGTTGAGCTATGCATGCAGTGGTAAACAGTGGGTGTGGACTAACTGCACAGACAGTTAAAGAGGCATACTTAAATAGAACTTGAACATATTCACTTTATGCACAGCACACTTATGCCAAAGTTCTTAAACCCACAAAATGTGTTTTAATTATCATGCCACCAATGAGAATCTCACAGACACATATAAACCTCAGCATAATATATTTAAAAAACGGAAACTTTTGCATTACATGTGCTTTTCTCCACACATAATATACACATAGAGCTAACACTGTGTCTGACCTTACCTTAAAGAAGCACTTCATTAAAATGGTCAGAAATTACTGAGCAGCTGGCAAACTATTGTTACAATAATCACTTTGTTCAGCAGCATGTCATTGCAGTATAGCATATAAAGTACAGGGATCAGGAGTTCATAATGTTCAGAGTGCAGTGTTCAGAGGTTTTGCGGGACATAGACTGCTTGAATTTTGGCCATGCATAGAAAAATCTATTGATTTCCCCATCTACAGCTTCTGACATTGACAAACAGTAACTGCATCTGATAGGACGACATTACTGTTCAGCTGAATTCTTTTCACCACGCTCAGTCAATTTTTAAATCAACATTTTTGGAGGTGGGTGATGCTTGCAGGGCCCCACACATCTCAAATATTTGTTATTTCACCACTAATTGAACGAATCATGCCATCTGTGTGTGTGTTCTCCTTCAGGTCCGCTCCTCTGCTGATTAACAGCAGGCAGTGGGTGGGTACAACAACCAGCCTGCCATTGACTACTGCAATTTGAAATATCCTATAGCAGGTTGGCTATTGCTTCCCCTGCTATCTGCTTGTTTTTTTTTATTATTCTGACAGCAGCCGGGGGCTCTAAGGCTTCCAGCTCTGTTTCTACATTTTGTTACTGGCTCCTCCAGTCAGCTAATTGAGGGAATTCCTGGCCAGGCGGGATCACTCACTGTGCTAATTTTACTGTGTGAAATTTGCACAGGGTTTATTATTGGTAATATTGGTACATTTAACCTCTTGCCGTCCGCCCGTAGTAAAAAAATAAAACCCCCAGTGGTGAATAAATACCACCAAAAGAAAGCTCTATCTGTCCCCAAAAAAGGGTATAAAATTCATTTCAGTACTGCGCTGCATGACGGAATAAATGTCAGTTAAAGTACCGCAGCGCTGAATACTGAAAAATGGCCTGGATGGGAAGGGGGTTTAACACCGCGGATGTCAACTGGTTAACCGATAATGAAAACATCTGGGAATATCAGGCCTGATTATCGGTGGATCCGATAAGCGCTCAATCCCTAGTATGCTGTGTAGTACATTGCATATTCTTGACCCCTACCCATGTATGCTGTGCTATATATAATTTAATCCTGACCCTTGTTTTTTTTTACAATAGGCTGCACATTACATTACATAATCCTGACCACAACTCCCTGTTAGGTGTGCTTTACTTTACATAATTCTGACTGCTGAACTCTGTATGCTGTGGTGTACTTTGCACACTCCTAACTGCTACACTCCCACCATACATAGTGGTCAGGATTATGTAACATATAGCACCCTGTATGGAGTGCAGTGGTCAGGAGTATATAATATGCAACCCAGTATACACAATACAAGTGTAAAAAAAAACACCTGCAACGGCAGCACAGTGGCTTAGTGGTTAGCACTTCTGCCTTGCAACGCTGGTTGTCCCCAGTTCAGATTCTGATCAGGACACTATCTGCAAGGAGTTTGTATGTTCTCCCTGTGTGTGGGTTTTCTCTGGGTACTCCAGTTTCCCCCCAAACTCCAAAGACATGCTAAAAGGTTAAATGGCTCCTGTCTAAATGCATTTGACAGGGGACCTTAGATTACAAGCACCTTGAAGGAAGGCGCTGATGTGAATGTGCAGTATGTAAAGCTCTGCATAAACTTGTTGGCGCTATATAAATATCTGTAGTAAAATAGATCTGTAGCACAGAGCTGAGGAGGAGTTTTGTAGCACTTTTCTGTACTACAGGTCTGACAGGGGTGGGTAGGCCAGTGAGTGCCCTGGGTGCCTGGTGCAAGCAACACCCAATCCCTAAGCAATATGGTCTATGCTCAACTCTAAACTTCTTTTTATTTTAGAGAATGTGTTCTTTTAGGGGTATTTAGGTTCGCTCAGTGCTTTTTGCACTTTTGTTATTTTCCTTTTTATGTGTGTATTTCTTCATTATGGAGTCTATTTATAAACAATTTCTTGAGTGAATAATGGCAATTTAATATTCTTTACCTTCATCTTACCACTGTTGTAAGTTGAATGTTACAAAATTAAATGTTCTCTGTTTTCAGAATACCAAGAATATTGCCAAATCAAATATCTGTATTCCCTCCAAGGGAATGTTACTGTTGTACTAATGTTGTCTAAGTGACTTTTTGATGCACAAGGGTGTACCTCTAGAACAGGGGCACCCACATTTTTTCGTCTGGAGATCTACTTTTCAAATGACTAGCTCAATGAGATCTACCAATGAAAAAACACCTGCCTTCAGTCCAGTGCGATCTGCAAAAATGCTGCAAGCACTATTTTTGCAGATCGCACTGGACCGGAATGGAGGCACTAATGTGCCTGCGTCCCGGGTGCGGGCAATCAAACTGTGGGTGGGGGACATGACTGCGGTGCAACCCCACGCCCCCTCCCACCCCGGAACGCATTCCAGTGCTTTCTAGAGGTGCCGGCATCCTATCCTCCCGCGGTGCTCATGTGGCCGACGTTGTACACAGGGAGAGGTGTCCCGCCCCTTTCCGTCTGCGGCGTCTGACACATTCAGATGGCAGCTGCACGAGCACCACGGGAGCATAGCAGTAGCCAGCTCCTTTTGCACATGTGGCAAGAAAAAAAGTGCGCCCCAACAGGCCCCTGATTCAGTTATTTACAAACACTGGAGTGATCAGATGATCGCTCCAGTGTTTGTCCTGCACAGAGGATTGGTACATATCATTGATATGTACCGATCCTCTGCCACTCGGCCACGCACTGAGGGGGGCTACAACTTCTCCTCTATCTCCCCTGCTCTCCCGGGCAGAGGCAGCGGGAGATTCAAGGTGAAGAGAAAAAAACACTTCAGCCACCGGGGCGGGGCCTGGGGGACGGAGCCGCTTTAACAGCAGCATGTGCAGTGAGGAGGGATCAACGCCCACTGAATGATGAAAGAAAAAAAACAGCTGGGCACCCAACACATCTGCACCAGGCAGGAGACTAGCATAGAATGAAAGCTCAGGGGCTGCAGCCATATGTAAACAAAAGGTTGGGACAGACATAGCCATGGACATTTTGGTCAATAACACCAGTGGATATACCCACTCTTTTGTTTATATCCAGGTAAGAGTAGGTGAACCTGATATGGATCACTGAAAGGCTAGTCTACTATCAAGTCCTCCTGCCTTGTGAATGACAGCAGGTGACGGGTGGATTTTAAAGCCAAAAGCTGACTGTCTATTAAATTAACAGTATTGTTTATTACTATACAAAAACCTACTTTTTTCACATTTGCCAGCAAATTAGACACTATTAGTATATTATTAATTATTGTTACTATGTTTACTCCTTTTGTGTGAATTTTTCAATATTTGCACCAGAAATTGTTTATAAATAGATCCCTACATGTGTACTGTTGCTTTACAGTACACACATAGTGTACTGTTCACACATAGTGTACTGATCCTTTTTGTCTTTTTTTGTAAAAAGTGTAAAATAAAGAGGCTAATAGGGGACATTTGTGGGCACAGGAACAGATCAAGGATGTTTTTTCATTAGTCTTTGATCCACTATCAATCCTCATTTTCTTTCTAAAAGCAGTAAGGGCTTGCAGAATGATGCAAGTTCTTTTTTATTTACCTATTTGTTCACAGGGGTGTTTTCTTTACATCTTTTTTCCTGCATGTTGTCTTTTGTCTTCTTTTAGTTTTTGATTCCGCTTTTTATAAAGAACTAAAACACCTATTGCCATCTTCAGAGTGAATTATGTAATTCCTACTGGGGATGAATAAATTGATCTGCAGTTTTACTTCTCCATGAATCTTCTCATTTTGTATAAGGCCAGTTTTCAGGGATAACAAGTGACCTGAGCTTCTAGCTTTCATGCCATTTTAAAACTCCTTCTATGCTTGTGACTTTGGCAGGCCTTTCCATTATCCTTAGCATTTCCTATGATCCAGGAGACAGCTTGCCTGCTTCTTGCAGCAGCCAATTATTGGGGTAAAGTAAGTGGGTTATTTGCCATAAGATGTTTTTTAAAAACTAACACACAGGTATAGGCTGCCATTTTATGTATAGCGTGGAGAGGAAGGGATGGAAAAAGATTGATTGTCTTTTGATCTACCTGTGTAGGCTGGTTAAAAGCACATAGAGTGCTTGTTGCTTTGCCTAGAATGTGGCAATCTATTGTTCGGTTAAATTTAAAAATTAATAATAAAAAAATAACACAATTGACACTTTCTACTTTGCCGCAATTTTAGTAAAAACTGTGTAATTTAACTGTCACGTTCTTGGAACCGGGGCAAACGGGAAGGTAAGCTCCAGGGCTTACGGAGCATGTTTGGACTAGTGAGCTAAGGTGATGCCTGGGATGCAGGTCACAGGGCACCCAGGTACTGAGGTGACTGTGCATTACTGAGGATGTGCTGTAGGCACAGGATCTAAAGAGGGCCGGGTCTTCAGCAGAGCCCCAGGAGGTAGGGATGTTACACTGCTGGACACCTCCCAGGTTGTGGCCCTCTAGCACACCCATGCAGACACAGACATCTGGATCCAGCACCGAGGTTGAGTATTTAAAGGCAGGCAGAGGTGAAGCCTGTACATATACTGCAGATCAGGAGTACAGAATACTGAGAAACTCAGAGGTAGAAGTCCAAACAACAGTGTGATAGGAACACTGGTATGTAAAAGGAGTAATGCTTGCATACGAGAAAAATCATCCTACTAAAGCAAGTCAGTGATAAGGTGATCAAATAATTCTACTGACTCCTGTTGGGTCACTGAACTGTGTACACAAGAATATGTAGCCCACTAAACTGCAGTTTATAAAAATGTTGCTAATATAGCACATTCTTATAAAACAAAGCTAGGTGATTTTTTTCCATTAAAATATCACCTAAGCAGTCCACATGGTGATATTGGAAGCTAATTTTGATTACATTTTGGTAAAGGTGAAAACCGTAATTTTGGTTGTTTTCATTCTGCAATGTTAATCTGATCCAATCAACCGCTGCATGTTTTGGTACATTTCCTATTAGCTGGGTGAAAACTTCTCGAAATATTTATTTCTCATTTGACAGACCATTGAATAAGAAAAACTTAAAAGAGGAAAGTTCTAAGGGATTATTTTTGGCCTGGGGGTCCTTTTGTCCCCTCCTGCATCCCTCACCAAAGTACTGTCATGGATTTTTATCTTTACATTGCAAATACTTTACTTTACATATGTATAAGAGTTGATTAATGGCTCTCAATTAAGTTTGTATAATATCACTGCAGTGAGAGAACAGACACCCAATGTTTAATTAGAAGCTGTTCTACTTTATTGCTGTGTACTTTTATCTTATACAAAAGTTTATATATGCATGTGCTTTTAAGACAAAAGAGGAAATGAAGTTGCAATTGAGTAGAACAAGGGTATCCCAGGAAAGAATGTACGAATGTGTGTATGTAATAGAGAGCAAAGAGGAATTAGCGTGTAAAAGAAGAAAAAAAAATGTGTGGAGTTCAAAAAACACAGAATAGTTGTGATCTCTATACATAAGTACAATGTTTAGACATTTTAATATTTCCCTTACAACTTACATATTAGTACTAGTGACTTTTCTGGGTTTTTTTTTAATATAGAAACATACATAGCAGATGAGGTTGAATAAACACCAAAGTCCATCCAGTTCATCCTATGCGTGTGTGTATGTATGTATGTATGTATATATATGAAATGTCTTGAACTTTTCTACACAATCATCGAATACCACTGCCTGTGGAAGGGAATTCCATAATTTTACTACTCGCACAGTAAAAAAACAAACATTTGCGGGTTCTAAGATTGAACCCCCTCTCTTCTAACCTCTTGTTATGTCCACATGTTCTCAATACTGTTCTCAGAGAAAACAACTTGTTTTGAATATTGTTGTCCCCATTGATGATTTTGAAGACTGTTATAAGTGCCTCTTTTCTAAGGAGAATAAGTTTAATTGTTGGAGGCAGTCTTCATAGCTCAGGCCTTCTATCCCTATAATTGATTTTGTTGCCTTTCTTTGAACTCTCTCAAGCTCTAGGGCGTCTCTTCTCAGAGTTGGCGACCAACATTGCACCACATACTCAAGATGAGGCCGAACTAGTGATTTATGTAGTGGTATTATTATTCTTTTTATCTCTTGCTACAATCCCTCTTTTAATAAAGGACAGTATCCTGTTTGCAATGTTGTCCACAGCTTAGCATTGCACCCTATTGCCAAATCTGCAATCTATGAAAACCCCCAGGTCTTTCACCATGGCTGTCTTCCCTAATGCAGCCCCCTCCCCAGATAGTAGTTTTGCATACTCGTTCTTTGCACCGGTGTGCTTTAACTTGCATTTTTCAATGTTAAATCACATTTGCCAATGTAGCCCATGCTTCAATTTTATCCAGGTCTTGTTGAAGTGCAGTTATCTCCTGTTTTAATTTTAATGTCCTTCAAAGTTTAGTATTATTGGCAAAAATGGAGCTCAAACTATCTATCCCAATCTCTATGTTGATGAATAGGATAAACAAGATTGGTCCCAGGACCGACCCCTGGGACCAATCTTGTTTATCCTATTCATCAACAACATAGAGATTGAGATAGATCGTTTGAGCTCCATTTTGCCCAATTAGAGGATGAGCCATTTATTACTAGCCTCTGGGTACATTCATGCAGCCAGTTTTCCACTCATGTACATTTTTTCCAAACCGATAAACCTAAGTTTCTGAATCAAACGTTTGAGGGGTACTGTATTGAACGCTTTAGAAAAAGTCCAGATTCAACGCATCTCCTGGTAATCCTCTGTCTAAATGTAATACTGACCTCATAAAAAGTTAATAGTTTGGCTACCACTATTTGGAGTAATTAAATGGTTCAAACTCCCCCAGCTGCAACAGCAACTTGTGTTGTGGGTGTTTGTTGTGTTTGTATGTTTCAACACTCCTCTGCATACACGTCACCTCTTGTTACTTTACTGGTATTTATGTCTTCATGGTAAATGCCTAAAACATTATTTGCTGATAGAGCTGAACTATCAAGGATAGAATACAATCTAAGGATTAGAGACAAACATTTTGCTTTGTTTGCCAAGCCTACTTACTAAAGTACTTTATTGCCAGGAAATTAGAGTCATGTAAAAAGTGGACGGATATTTTCATTGTCTTTTTCTTCCTGACTTTCTTTTGCATATGTTGATGTTGAAAAATTGCTACATTGAGGCAGCTTCCCCTCATCCCTTCCTCTAGGTCTACAGAAATAGCTTTTAGGGGATGGAGATTAATGCTGGTGCAAAGTCCAGCAGTAGGGAAATAGATCACTTTCTAAAGTGCTGCCTCCCTTCCTCCAGCACAAGGGGAAATAACCTGCCTTTAGATATCAGTTACATGCTTGCAAAAGGTATTTTTGCATGAAACTATGAAAATTACCCTATAAAGTAAATGCGTTATTTAACTTGTTTTTCCACAGCTACTACTGGTAAACTATATAAAACAATTCAGGTATGAAAATATGTCTGCTACTGCTGATGTGACAATTATATCTATATAGATACAGTATAAACTACTATACTACATGGTGCAGAACAGCAGGGATGATATTTGAATGCATATTTAAGAAATATATTACAGAATACTGTCAGAAATAAGACATTGGATTTACTGCACTGTGAGCAATGGATCAATCTTCTTTAAATTTGGGCATCTACAATGATGGGGATTCTAGACACTTAGCTGTGGAGAATGCCTAATATATAGCTATTTTTAATAATGAAATCCAAACTATTATCAGAAACCGAAAGACGGTTTTACTGTCTGGTTATGCTGAATAGATTTTGAAATGTTATGATACTAGGAGAAATATCATTCATGTGTGTCTGAGACAGGTTATGAACATGACTTGTCACTTCAGTCATAAAAAATTGATAATGCTACAGCTTTAAAGCAGCTGGATTTAAAAAAAACATGCGGGCATAAAGCATACATTGCAAGTATCTTTAGCTTGTCATTTTGTTTTCATGGTACTCCACGTTCGCTATATTCCTACATTTTGCCTTTATGTTATATACTTAATTGTATTTGCATGTCAACTAGTACTCATCAATATGTTATCATACTAAAGATTTTACTGTATGGCTGAAGTCACTAGGAAAAACCTACAGACAAGATAATATACTGTTTCACATTCATATGAAAAGTAACTATAATAGTTTCATAGGTACTTGTTATATATAAACACATAATTGTATTATATTTCCAACTTATGTACCTACCGAGTGTAATGTGTCTTAAATGCTTTTGATGGTCTTAAAACCATGTGTCTGTGCCGTCTTGTATTTTTTATGTTAAAAGAAATAAAAAACACTTGAAAGAGAAAAGTAAATATAAGCAACAGAAGCTTCAATAGCTTTGTCATTTCTATGTTTGTTTTTTTAACCACTTGCTAACCAGGTGTTTACACTCTGTAAGCAGGCGATCGGTAGCTGGCACATAAGCCCCCTGGGAATAAGCAGTCTCTTGGGCACAGATACCAAATCCAGGGGAGTAGTGGCAAACAGTGCAGTGTTTATTAGTGATATTTACAAGTGTTTAGTGTTATCGGTGATTGATGGCCCTAGAATTATTGCTCTCACTGCGACGTTCACGTCAATATGTAACATGTGTGGTATAATGGGCGCAATCGTCGTTTTCGCATGTATGCGCACCCGACGCATGTTTGTATGCGTGTATGGGTGGGGACTTTAAAAACAAATTGTGTTTTTTTTTATTATTTTTCATGTGTAACTTTAATTTCTTTTTTACTTAACATTATTGTTATCACATAGGGGGCTAAAAAGAACCCCCATATGTTATAGCAAAGAGGATGTGACAGGTCCTCTTTATGGTGACATCAGGAGTCTCCCAGACTCCTGATGTCACCTAGGACACCCCAAAGAAGCTGATAAAGCAGAGATCTGCTTCATCAGCTTCTCTCCAGAGTCTGAAGCTGGAGAGTGACACAAGAATGCGGATAATATAATGTAATATACATCACTTCTGCATTCTGACAGTGGAGAGGACCAGAGGGAGATCATGTACCAATCTCCCTCTGATCCCAGGCCACAGAGCCTTTATGCTGGTCCCAGGCTCGCACCGAGCACAGCACAGTGGAGTCCGGGACCAGCATAGTGGCTCTGTTTTTAAATTTAGGCAGTTTCCTGCACGCGAGTGGGCGCTCCTGGCGGGACGTTTAAATACAGCCGCTTACTTCTAGGAAGCTTATGGACGGCCGTATTTTTACATGGCCTGGGTCATAATCACCTTCCTGTCCAGTAGCCAACAATGGAATTGGGACCTGCATGACCTGTCTATAGGATTCTATCGTGTAATGTTTTATGTATTAATTCATGGTCACATTGATTTTGCCATGCATAGTCCTCATTGCCTTCCCAGCACTTTAGTGTTACTATTTTGCAGTGCATAGCAAAGCATAACCTTTGTAGCCTTCTTTTTCTTTACTTCTTTTATGCCCTATTGACTAACTGTACATCCAGAGACCACGGTGTATAGCACACACACACAGCATAATATTATAGACTGCATACAGATATTTCAGACTTGTTGGCCATCATCAGTGCAAGTGCTTGAAAACAATGATTTCTATTGAGTATGGCTTGGGGATTAACAAGACAGTATAACCTGCCAGGTTATATTGTCTCTGATTTGCACTCTAATACTGAAAATATGTAACGTCATAAGAATTTGTCTAATGTGCTGTTTTCAAGAGATGGTTTTTAGACATTGTATTTTCTATCATACCCCAACCACTTCCTACTACCAAAGCAGTTATACTGTATATACTTGTTGTAAGAAAGCTCATAGTGTCTATGACCGATGTCTTTGGACTCTTTACGGCAGTTAATGACACATAATGCAAAAGAGGCAGCAGGTTGCTGAAGAAACAGAGGGAGACATGTTATCCCCATCACAACTAGGAAGTTCTAAAGAGAGTCCACATTAGGAATATAAACACTTCTATTGAGTACATTTTTCACAATCAGTGAATTGTGTTATATAGTCCCATAAATACAATCATCTTGTCTGCAAGCTTAAACTTGCCATGTTTATTTGCACAGAATGTGCTCAATTGTCAAAGGACCACATATAGGCTTGTCCAGGAGACAGCTGATAAAATGTCTTTTATTTTTTTTACAAGGCATCTACAATGCCTAGAATTAACAGATAAGATACAATAAGGTCAAACAGCACACACACAGAGATGATAAAGTATAATTTGAAACAGAAATCTAAGCTCACATGCTGATCGAAAAAAAAGTAAGTGGAATAAATCAAGATAACATTTATACATTATCATCAAGACAGGTTAACACACCCTCAACACAAATCATATATTGAATTAAACTTTTATTTTTGCAATTTATTAGCTATTTCCTTAGCATACTCTATTTCTTTGCATATCAAAGGTCCACAATAAAGGTAATTACGTGATATCAGAAAAACAAATGATGAATAAGCTCATTATTTATAACAAGAAGTTGCACGTCCCTCAGAAGGTATAGAATGCAATGTGTTAGTATATGTTGTATTTGTTAAACCTATGTGAAGAAAAGAAAGAATAATATGTTTTTTAGTTGGGCATCAAAATGAAGAATGAATGTACTTATTTTACTGTTGTTTTCATGGACCAGTACGTAGCATGTTAGCATGTTCTGCGTTTTTATGGTATAGGCATGAAATTAATGAACAGCACTCTATATTGAACTATTCTTGTCTGCCCAGGTGTTGGCAACATGATACTTATGACATCAATAATGTTGTATGTGTGGCATCTTCCTTTACATTGCTAAATAAAATGTACATAAATTGGTTAAAAAGGAAAGTGCATGGTTGTGTTTTATTTGTTAAGACTTCTGAATAATCTACAGGCAAATTATCTAATTCTGCTACTTTTGGTTTTTACAGCTCCAGGGTTTATCTTTTAATGTTTGTTTGGCTTTGCACTCTATCAGAGTTGGTTATTTCTAATAGATTATTCAGTTGAATCATTATCGGTGAGAGTGCTACAGATAAATAGAAACTGTTAATCTTTTTGTTGCCAAAGGGTCTCGCAACATATTGCAAAGAGATGCACTGAATATCCCAAAGGCTGCAAATGGATTAAATGTTAATATGAACTATAAGGCTTATTACTATAGATATTATCATCCAAATTAAGTCGCAAAATTGGTTGTGAAAGATTTTTGGCTTCAACTTCTTCAGAGCACTTGCTAGAATAATAGCTACAATCTGAAAATCGCAACATAGTGCTCAAGAATAGTATTTTAAGCAATGTTGTGCATTTCATTATTTCTTTTTATGATCTATCAGGTAAATATTAATCACACGTTATTGTTGCCGTGTACAATAAAAGTATATCTGTTTGTGATACTGGTTATCTAATTCACCTACTGTACCTGCTTCTCTAAGCTCTCAGCAACTGTAGACATGTAACACTCTGCCTTAAAGCCCATTTGCACCTTTGCAGAGATATTTTTTAAAAACATATGCCAGCAATATACACTGAATGCACATGAAGCAGGCATACACAGCTGATGTATATGAACAGAAACCTACATTTTTTGTTAGCTTTCTTCTTCATATCCTCATGGAAATGGCTTCCTTTATGCTGTGCAAGCAATTTGTGTATATTACAACTGAGCTCTCTCTGTGAGCTCTCCACCCCCCATTCATTAGTATTTATAGTGGCAAACCCCCACCCTCACACAGTGTATTGTGTGCAAAGGCAGAGCTGGTGTTTAGTGATCATGTTACACAGAATCACAGAAGGGGGGAGGCAGCTGCTTACTGCCTGCTTTACAATCTGACCCCGGTGTCAAGATTGTTTCATGTGAAGAAAATTTAGAATTTGCCAGGATTCAGGCCTAATAAAAAAGTTAAATAAAAAAGAAAGCCTGCAATGTGAGTCATGAAAATGTGAACACCTATACATCATCACTGCACCTCTTCATTACCATAATAAATGTGAATCACTTACAAAGGTGAACACAGACTTTAATGTGTCTGCATAGCCAAAACTATTTTTCAAATTTTGGATAGTGTAGAGAGGGGTAAAAATCCCTGCCATGTTGTTTTTGTCTGTGTCCTATTGAGGATATTTCACTTCACTTCCAGTCCCAAATATGCATCAAGAAGTGGGAGGAAACCTACCCAATGTGAAGGGAATTGTAGTGGTATTTTGGTGTAAACCATATTATTTATTATTCAGCATAAACACTATTATTAATATACATTTTTTATCCTTGCATAACATTTCACATATATTGGATACATTTGAGATAAATACATTCATATAGGTAATGTATTGTAGCAGTTAAACTGATTAAGTAAAATGATAATTCTTGCATTTATATAATGCACAATAATAGTGTATATTTGTGTAATCCGTATCTATAGATTAATCATTTTAACTATATTACCAAATGATTGTAGTTATATTATATATCTTTATTATCCTTACTTATGGTGGAAACATCATATATACGTATAAAAGTAATAAACTGCGTTAGGCAGACATAAATAGGCCAGGACACCACAACCCTTGTATCAAAAGGACAAAGTCCTATGTAAATATCTGGAAGTGCCACATGCATAGACATACAACAATATAAAGTAATACCTATTTATTGAACATCTGATTAAAAATAGAGCATAATAAAATTAAATCTTGTATTTAGCACCAACAAACATTACTATACAGCTTACAGAACAAAGGACAAAGTGTCCTGACCCATCTGAAATAAGAAAATGTGTGATTGGTCAGTAGTGATGTTTGTTTAAGTCATTTGCTTTTAGGTTAAATGAAAAAAAGAAAAGATGTACACCTATATCCGCCAGCTGCAAGTGATTACATAAAGTGGTCTTTATGACTAGGCACTTTGGTGCACTCTATGATAACCTGCTGTAAATGATTCAGTCTTATGCTTAATAAACACCCTGGAGCCTGGCATATATAATGTACAGTCCTACTATCATTTGAACATGGGGATTTTGATGTTTGTGCAGCAAGTTGTGGTCCTGTACATGGTAGCACTCATTTTGTTTGTGTTAATTCACTTATCTTTTTGCCACAAAGCTACAGAATACTACTTGTAGAAAAGCACAATAGAATATAGAAGCAAGGGATTCTTCAAGCCTGTGTTCTTTTTATTCCAATACTTAAACCTGTATGATAACAAATAAGAGATTTACTTTATCAACTAATGATGAATTATATGACTACAGGTTAATCCATTTGCTGCAATGTCATATTTTAATGCAAGCTGCATAATAATAGACTTGCTTTCCACTTATACACAATGGATAAACAGTTTTGGCATTGAAAAATGTGAGAGACATGAGCATATCTTTAATTTGGGGAGATACTCTATTCATTCCATATGTTTATACAATTCAGTAATTTTTTTTTTATTATATTGGTTTTAGTGCTACCCAAAAGAATAAAAAAGTGTTCTGTGAGTACACCATTATAGGGAATAATGCATGCTATAGTATCTTTGGTTTGACCTTAGTGCAATTAGCAGATGAGCAAAGCTCAAATTAATAATACCATTAAAGTGTTTAGTACATACAAATTAATACACATTTATATGCTGATGTCTCAGAACAATAGGAATAACTTTTAAAGTTTCTTGTTTATCTTGCCAGTTCTCATAGCAATTTCTGACTTAGGCTGACTATGCCATATATGATGGCCATTTTATTTTACCTATTCACAGCGATTTCAGCCCTCTACATTTTCCTCACCTAATTATTTATTCATGATGATGTGGCGTAGAGGACTCTACATCCAAAGCACAAGCATTCTCAGGAGGAATATCTGACAGACCGTACAATTCCTGCTAACCTTGCTTTTGCCCTCCTTTAGTCATGCCCCTCTCCTTCTGCATACACACTCATATATGTTAACACAGAATGCTAGTGAGAGAGGTATGCTTGGAAATGTAGTCCCTTCACTGAGGCTAGGACTACAGAAGAAGAAAAGTGTTATTTTTACTTTTACATTTACTACATTCAATACACAGCACACTGGCTGTGTACATTTTATAAATGGGTATAAATGTGTTCATGAAAAAAATAAAAGAAGCTCAGATTAGCTTGGCAAAAGTAATCATTTCCATACATGGATTAATATTGATCTGTTATTTGCCTACACTTATACTTTAATATTATAAAACAGGAAACATAATGTAAAAGAACTGGAGAAAAGGTAAATATATTGACTGCAGCAACCAAATAGAAAATATTTTCTAGACTGTATAGGAAATGTGATATCTGGAATTTGAACCAGCATTGGATTAATTATTTATTTGAGATGAACATCAATGCTGAACAACATCACAGTACATGCTCATTTTAAGGCAAATGATAGATATAAAAGCAAGCAGTTTGCTTAGTGCTTGTTTGTCTATGATCAACTGGCCACAGTAAAATTATATTTCAGTAGTGAGAAATAAATACATTCCTGTAGAGAATTGGTAAACTACAAATATTTTGATTTGCCTAAATCATGGATGGCTGGATTCCAGTTTTGCATAATTCTTCTCATCAAATTATTCTATATAAGGGTTAAGATGAATTAAAAAACATAGCAAATCAGTTTTCCTGATTAGATGAAATTCAGGTTCTCCAAATTAGATCATCACTAATTATAACCAGTGGCAAGGAGTGCTTGGCACCTCTCAAGAACGAGCACCGAGTTTATATTTTTTAAAATTCTGTATAAACCAATACATTTACAACAGTTTGCCCAGAGGGTCCATAAAATATTTTTTTATTGCATCTATTTATAGATAAAATGAAACCCGCATTTGATATTATTTTCTTTGTTGCACTTGTTGCAAAGTACTAGGGCTTATATGATGAATGTGCATTTAGTGAGATTTAATTAGTTGAACTGAGAGCAAACAAACTTGGCTGTTTATAGGTGTCCCTTATTTGTAATTCTTACAGCATGTATTATTTAGCAATTAGCTGATGCTACAACCTTCTTAATACTAACACCTTACATACATAATTAAGTAATAAGACACTATTAGCTCTACAAGAATTTCTTCATCAGGACTCAGATTCCTATAATTTGTCTACTTTATAAGAAAGAAATACACACTGAATTTAAAGTAGTCTTTACATCAATCCCAGGGCCATATCAGGGTTACAGTCTTACTATGTTCTTTTAATTAATGTAACTTGTAATGACATGATCATTTGTTTTTACTATTTATACATCTTCACAGCAAACCTCACTTTTATATAATAAATATTAAATTAATGGAAGACAACAATGTATAATTCACTATGTACCCCTTTTAAAATATTGCTCAGTAACCTAAAGCAACAATCATAATTCACATTTCATCAGTTTAATGCAGGACATACAATGGAAAATCATTTTTAATTGGTTGCTATAAGTTATTACATCTTGCACTTTGCATGACTTTATATAATGAAGTGTTTTAAAATATACCTCTAGTTTTTGCAGCCAACAATATTCCCAAAATAGAAGCACTGCAAATGCATACCTCAGAATAAGTGATGTTTAAGGGAATCAGTGAATGACAGGCTGCAGTGCAGGAAATGAGCACCTACTGTGATGCAGATAACGGTCATCTTTTTAGGTTAAGTTCAAATTTTATGTTGTTGAAGTATTCAGTGTGTCCTATTGTAAGGCTAGATTTACACCATTTGCATTACATGCAATTGAGTTGATGTACACTGGCATCCTTTTTTAAAGCATAGTGTTAGGTTGATGTGCATTTTTAATGCATTGCATTGATGTGGTTTGCTTTTGTTTACAACAAGATCCAAAATGAAATATTTTTATTTCCATAAAGTCAGGCCAGCAACAGCAGACGGAGGCGTCTGTGTAGGGCCAACATGACAGGGTCTTGAAGAGGCCAACAGGGTTTAGATAGGGTTAAATTATTATCTTAAGGGATTTTGGATGGTGTCACTTACCTGATTGGTCAGGGTCCCGGGAGGATGAGGATATAGGTGGCCCCTTGGGAAGGAAAAGGTCAGTCTCGGTGGGGTCATCAGCGTGGAAGCAGCTTCATCTCTGCCTGCATAGCAAACACCAAAGAAAAGATAAGATGAGCTCCTTAGAAGACATGCTGGCTCAGATCCGAGCAGCAGCACTTTCTAATGGTCCTCAGTGGCTGCAGGAGCAGCTCTCATCCATGCAGCGCTCTGCACCATCTCCTGCTTTACCTGCCCGGGCTACACGTGCTAGGAGGGCCCGGCCTCCTGAGCGCCTCAGCCCTTCACACAGCCCCCGGGTCCAGCGCCGCCTTGGGAGCCCCATTCGGGACCCTTCAGCCACCCCAGCTAAGCGCTGCTCTGCTTCTGCTGGTGGTTCAAAGCTGCTACGGCCGGTGTTACGGTTCCCACTCATCACATTCGTTTGTCCCGAGAACTCAGGGATGATCTGTGTGTCTGGGAAGATTTTTTGAACTCCTATAATGGTCGTTCTCTATGGATGGACTCTCCCATCTCCAACGCTGACCTGGATCTCTTTACCAACGCTGCGGGTTCCTTCGGCTTTGGAGCTTACTTTGCAGGCAAATGGTGTGCAGGCCCCTGGCCGTCATCTTGGGGGGCGGCTGGCTTGTTAAAAAACCTTGTTCTTTTGGAATTGTTCCCCATCGTTTTGGCAGTCCACGTTTGGGGCGATTCATTCAGGAACAAGAGGGTCCGTTTTCATTGTGACAACATGGGGGTGGTGTCGTGTATTAACAATGTGTCGGCTGCATCGCCTCCTGTGGTTCGCCTTTTGCGTTATTTGGTTTTGTCTTGCCTCAAATTGAATTCATTTGTTTATGCTGTTCATTTGCCAGGTTCCTCTAATTCCCTCGCTGATTCTCTTTCTCGATTTCAGTGGGACAGATTTCGCTTGTTGGCACCGGAAGCGGAGCAGCAAGGCCACGCTTGTCCCGATCATCTCTGGAGCATTGTGTTGGGGTAATCTCTGAACTTATTCGTCGGTCGGTTGCCCCTTCTACCTGGTCAGCGTATGCAGCCATTTGGCGGGAGTGGTACGAGTTGGTGAGTGATGTGGGCGGCTGTTTTTCTGAAGGTGACCGTTTAACTGTTCTGCTTTTCTTTGTAGGCCTGAATTTTACGCGGGGTGTTTCGGTTTCCATGATGAATCGCAAGTTGGCTGGTCTGGCATTTCTTTTCAAATTATCTGGTTTATATGATTCCACGAAACATTTCCTTGTGCAAGTGGGCGTCCGGATCAATGCAAGCCTGTTTCTTTTGAGGTCTTGCTTCTTCTTCTTCTTTCAAACCTTTGTGAGGTATGCTACTCTTCCTATGAGCAGGCTCTTTTTCGTGCTGCCTTCACGCTTGCCTTTTATGGTGCGTTGCGTATTGGGGAGCTGGTTAGCGCTAAGAAAGGCAGGTTCTGGTGGCCTCCGATTTGGGGATGTTTCGGTTGGCCGCGATTTTATTCGCCTTTTCATTCATCGGTCTAAAACCGATCAAGAAGGTAGGGGGGTTTCAGTAGTGCTTTGCCCCCTGGCACAGTCACCAGCCTGCACCTTTTAGGTGGTTTGTAACTTCCTGACTTTGCATCCTTCTTTGGGCGGACCTTTTTTGATGCACGTGAATGGCTCTGCATTATCTCGTTTCCAGTTTCGTAGGATTTTCTCTAAATGTCTTGAGGCCGCCGGCCTGGTTGCGGGGGACTATTCTTCACATTCCTTTCGCATAGGTGCCGCAACGGAAGCTGCTCGTTGGGGCCTGGGGGAAGATGTCATTAAACGTATTGGTAGGTGGGAATCCAGTCAATACAAATTATATGTACGCCCCCACCTTCTGTGAGTTCGGGGATTTATGTTCTCTGTTTTGCTGTTTTCTATTCTGTTTTGTTTGCGGGATGCCGGTCTGACTTATTTTGTATTTTTTAAGTTACGCATGCCCATTGTTTTCGTTATTCTTTTATTTCTTACAGATTCTCCTGCCTGCTTGGTGTGGATCCTCGGCCATTCTTATGTGTCGCTGGGTTCCCGCAGAGCTGACGTTAGGGCAGATGGCAGGCAGCTCGGGTTTCCACGGCATCAGGTGACTGTTTGGTGGATCGGCATCCCGGGTATAGTTTGGAGCAGGCTCTTGCCGGAGTTCCATCACTTCACAAGATTAGATCGGGCACCTGACGTGTTGGTCGTGCACTTGGGCGGGAATGATTTGGGCCTTCGTTCTATGAGAGACCTTATTAGAGACATCAAGTTTGATTTTTTTACGGCTCCGGGCTTCTTTTCCTTCCACGATCATTGTTTGGTCGGATATCGTTGCTCGCTCTTCTTGGCGGTTGGCCCGCTCTGTGGCCAAACTTAACAAGGCCCGCGGCAAAGTTAACAAGGAGGTAGTGCGCTTTGTTGTGCGCAATGGGGGCTTGGCTGTTCGCCATTGGGATTTTGAAAAGGACCCGGGCCTGTACTTACGAGGGGATGGTGTTCACCTCAATGCTGTGGGGATCGACGTGGTCTTTAGGTCTTCAGGATGGCATACAGCGAGCTTATCGTTTGTGGTGGGGCACTCGAGACGCGAGGGGTCCCGTCTCTGGTGCTGTGGCAGGGTATTAGGGTCCTTGAGGTGCAACATATTTGCTTGAGGTTTAAGTGACAGTGGGGAGCCGTCTTTGGTATGGCATCCCTGTCTTAACGGGTCCATCACTAGTTACTTAGTATCTGATGTAAGATTACAAGTCCCCGAGGCGGTGTTGTGCGGCTGGGGGCCGTGTGGGCAGATACTGGGTATTTTTGGTGATGGATATCACGTCAAGGACCTTAACTTCCGCGGTCAGTTTGTTACAATTTGTTACAATGGTTAAATTTGCCTTTGGCACTAAATAATAAAAATGGCTGCTGTGTCCACTAAAAATCCAAGACCTGTGTCGTGTCATTTATTAATAGAGTTATTATTGAATTTAGTTGTTGGAGGTTATTTGACCAACAGGAGCCGTATACAATGCCCTTGTCATGTGTGTTGCAGCATGCTGTAATATGATGTAAGATGTTGCGGTGTGTTTAAATGCAGCATGTTCTTTTTTTACCTAGCATACACAAATGCTGTATGATGTATTGGTGGGAACTGAGCCAATTTTCCCTCCCAGCATGATCTATTGGTGGAATCTAGACACCTTTGTAGTGTGTACACACCCAGCGGGTTTGTTGTGCAAAGCCCTGCATGAATTGCAAGGTGATGTTGTGTAAATTAGCTCTACATTGTGTTGCTTGCGTTGATGAATGCAGGAAACCATTTTTGTCTAAACTGTGAAGCAGCATTATATATGCATCATGTGCATGATTTTTCCATATATGGCATTAGTGGAAATATGCTTTTAGAGACTTTTTGGTTGATAAATACGTTTTGCTGTGTAAAAATCACACGCACCTAGTGCGTGCATGTGTTTAGGTTAGTAAATCACCCCCATGGTGTTCAGTCAACAACTGTCTAACTGTCTACAGTAAAAAAATATTAATATATAGATATATATAGATATAGATATGTAATATTTATAAAATATGTTTTGCTGTGTAAAAATCACACGCAAAAAATATCTATATCTATATATATATATATATATATCTGCAATTGCCCTATGCTTTATCCATTTAACAATACTGCTAGTACAGAATACGAAAAAGTACCTGTTGATCTGCCAGAAATCCAGTGCCTTTTCTGCACTGAAATCCCAAGAAGCATTGCTAGCCCTGACAGCTGGACTAGAGAATTCTGTCTATTCCCACTTCTTCCTGTCTCATTCCACATGCATACTCTCAATTATTACCCAGAAAAATATTTCTACTGGCTTGACTTCCAAAAGCCTGCCAACACAGTGAGATTGATTTACAAAAGGCAAACGGGCTGCTTACTTTGCAAGGGAGTTTGCACATTGCAAGGGAAGTTTCCCACTAATTTATTAAATGTGGTGACATTTCACTTTGTAAAGAATACACAATCATTTTCAAGGAAAATAAGAAACATTTTGCTTGCATATGATTGGATGATGGAAGTCAGCTGAGGTTCACCTCATTCGCTAAGCTGAAGGGAAGTCAGCAGAGGTTCATCTCACTTAGTAAGCTGAAGGGAAACTTCCCTTGCAAAGTGAACAACCTATTTTCCTTTAGTAAATCAAGCCCAGTGTGGGTGGAGAAAGGGCTTTTGGGAGATGTATGCTGAGACATGCTCTGAGGGAAATAGTGAGACTTTTAGATTAATTTTTTCCTGGACATGCACTTTAAAATGACCCTTTATTTTGTCCAT
>NW_017306895.1:570027-570870 GCF_000935625.1 Nanorana parkeri
GACAAAAAAAACAGTTCCCCAAACCCCCCCCCCCCCCCCGGCCCCTGAGCAGCATTTACTCCATCTTTACCGCTTCCATGACTTAGTTCTGCCGCCAGGAACAGAGTGAAATGCCTGGCATTTGTGGGTATTGTTAAGCAAGTTACTCACTCCCCCTTTTCTATGTGACCACAACAGGTGACACTTGACTGGCCCAGCACTATCACATGGAGGCAGAAAAATAAGATAATAGCTATCAGTAAGCTCCAGCATGTTGATTTTGCAGGTTTAACAGATTTTTCAGCAATTGAAATGTTATTTATTTATTGTTTACTTCAACTTTACACCTAATACCTGGAATTCTTAAAAAGTGTCTATAAAACTCTTCTGAATTCCATTGTGCATTTACATGACAAATGTTGGCGCTTACCCCAGATTCATGTACCCTTTGGAAACAGGTACATGAATTTGGTGTAAGCATTGCCATATCAGAAAGTTTTTCCTCAGTGAAGCTTGGCTTCACTGAGCCTGATGAAATCGCATGCTCAGGATTACTGAGCTCCCTGCTCCCGCACTACACATGTCACACAGGCAGATACAGCAGCTGAGGAATTTTGTTTTGGGTTGCTGATGGGGAACACTTAACCTCTTGCAATCCGCCGGTAGTAAAAAAATGGACGGACGGCACTGCTGCATTTGCGGGTTGCCGTCTCCAGACGGCAATTATTTTCTGCTCGCGCGCGCCCCCTAGCGGGCACGCACGGGCAGAAAAGACCCGACGATTAAACACACCCGTTACCGGGTGTTTGACATATAGGCGATCAGCGGGTCCATAGCCCGCCGATCGCCTATATGTGCTCGTTC
>NW_017306895.1:571018-598551 GCF_000935625.1 Nanorana parkeri
CCCCCCCAAAATGTTTAACCCCCCCCGCAGACGCAGTGAGAGCAATCATTTTAGGGCCATCAATCACTTATAACACTAAACTGATGAGCGGTAACAGCTTTTAAAGTGTCGCCTATGGCCATTTTTGGGTATTATCGTTTTTTGAGGTTTCGCGCACGCACGCAATTTTAAGGCTTGACATGTTTGGTGTCTTTTTACCCGACGTGACCCCGTCTTTTATATTTTACCAAAAAATTGGGTAATAATAAATGTTTTATCATTTAATATAGGGGAAACAGTTTTTTTTTAAAATTTCGGTAATTTTTCCTTAATATAGTAAAAAAATAAAAACCCCAGTGGTGAATAAATACCACCAAAAGAAAGCTCTATCTGTCCCCAAAAAAATGGTATCAAATTAATTTCAGTACAGCGCTTCATGACGGAATAAATGTCAGTCAAAGTACCGCAGCGCTGAATACTGAAAAATGGCCTGGATGGGAAGAGGGTTTAACACCGCGGATGTCAACTGGTTAAAGACTAATTGACCATCCGTCTACCTTCCTTGTGATTAGCTGCAAGCAGTGGATTGATTCCATAGCAAATAGACAGCCTGCTTTATAAATTAAAATTGCATAAAACATATGTAGGCCAGAAGGAAAACTATAGGGGGCAACAACAAATTTTGAGTCAATAGATTTCTGGGCAATGGTATATTTTGGCCCAGGAAGGAAAGGAAGAGCATCCTGGGGCAGGAGAAATAAGTATACAAACAAGGGGTTAGGTCTATTTTAGGGGAGGTTAGTGTCAGAGTTATTTTTAAGATTAAAGTATCCTCAGAGTCAGAATCACTGAACCAAAAACTGCAATTAAAAAATTACCTGGCATCCAAAGCTGAATTCTAAGGACCACCAGCAGTTCTTGCTAACACAAACAGAAATATTTCAAATTGTTGCACATATTTTCTCTGTGAAGTAAAGTGATCAAAACTGTCACTGAAAGTTAGGTGCCAAAGCTGACAAGTTGGATCAAGCAAATCAGCAGTTTCCTGATAGGACAACAGTACTCTAAAAGATGGACAGATCCCCCCATTATAAGTGAGATATCTAAACATCTATGGCCAGTCGTAAGTAATGTCTCTTGTCATCTCTTTCTAAATGGCATGTACTTTACAATATCTAAATTTGATAATGAAAGTGCTCTATTTTCATGGGTTGGTAATTATTTTGCTGCAATCAGATAATATCAGCAATTAGGACAATATAATTACATAGTAGCACTCATTTGAGAAGAAAAGCTGAAGCAAAACATACTGTATAGTGTTCATCACTATACCGTTTTTAGCACATGTGTCTTGAAATATCATTGTATGCTGCAAAGGTCAACTGATATAAACAATACAGAAATGCAAAATGCCAATACTGCTGATACTAATAATGATAATGTTTAATCATATGTATAAACAAACTGAACACAAAAATAATGTTTCCGTTCAAGAAACAAACATATTTTACTTCTACTACTACAACTTCTGTTAATAAAATGGTCTTTTTTAGCAGGTAGAATTTTTTTTATTTTGGCAAAAGAGACTATCATCCAATCCTATGCAAGCAAAAATCCTGTTTGTTGTATTTTCCTTGCATGTGATTGGATATTATTTCTAAACTGAATTTGTACCACATTTCCTAAGCAAAGGGAAACTGTTTATTTGAAAAATAAAACTCCTATTTCCCTTTATTAAATCAACCCCTTAGAATCTATTTTGTATTCCTAGTGAATGAGACTGATTTACTAATTCTATGTCTTGTCTGGAAAAAAAAGCTCCATTCCTATCACTTTTTTTTACTAGCACGGTCTGGTACACATTCATAGTGTACTCTCTAAGATGACAATGAGTGTCGCTCAGTGGTGGCAGGGTGCCACTTCATGCCCAGAAGGGGTAGCATTACTGGCTTCCATATAACTATAGGAAGAAGATGGCAGCAGTGGCAAAAGCTGCAGAGAAGATGACAACAGTGGCTGTGGAGTGATTATGGTGAGTGTGAAGGTGTCATCACTAGGACATAGCAAATACAAAGGCAAGCTTGTCATGTTGTGTAAACATACTGTGCATGCTTGCACATTATGGCGAGTGCTTCCACCTCACCCCCTATCCTTCCGTTCTACTGTAACATGATATTGTAGCCCAAAGAAATACTTTCACATTGTCTATTCCAGACTAAGGGGTCTATTCACTAAGCTGCCGAGGGCAGCCGAGTGAATGGCCGATCTGAAGTGAAGTGAGCCGAACATTGTTCGGCTATTCACTTCAGGCTGGTACGGCTGATTTCAGCCGTACATCGGCTGAAATCAGTCGTACATCGGCTTGCTTAGAGTGGCTTCGGGTCGGCCAAACATGCTCAGCATCTTCGGCCGACCTGAAGTGCAGAAGGAGTTCGATTGAGCCGAACCTCCGGCAGGCTTCTCACTGCTGTTCAGGCTATTCTTAAAGATGCCGAACAGCAGTGAGTGAATAGCCAAATGCCGCTGAGCGGCATTCGGCTCGGCTGTTCTGCTCGGTCCCTCAGAGGTACCGAGCAGAACAGAAAAAGAGTGAAAAAAGAAAAAAAAGTAAATAGAAAACTATTGTGCGGAGCTAGCAGTGACAGCTAGCTCCGCCCTATAGTTTCCTATTTTTCGGCGGCTCTGCTGCTGTAAAAAAAAAAAAAAGCAAAAGCAAACACTCCCTGGCGCTCTGGGAGCCTCCCGCTCCAGGCCGCCAAGGAGAGAAACACTGATACCCCCTAAGTGTTCAGTGCCTCCAGATATCCCATCCCCAATTAAATTATGACTCTTGATAGCCCATCTTACTCCATTGACTTCCCCAGTTGGATGAGTCAGTTGGAGCCCTTGGTTCATTATCTTTGCAGAGCAGGGCTTCAGGTTATTGGGGAACCTGTTAACTCCTCTATGTGACTATTATTGTGTTTGAGTAATCAATCACAAGAGGGCAGTGCCCCATTGATAAACTGTATCATCATCCAACACCATAGCTTAGTCAGGGTGGACTTTGGTAGTGGGGAGGGGCATCAAGGGAGCAGGAATTGGTAATTATATCTTGTGGGAAGGGGGACTTTTAGTAGGCAATGTCATTGTGCCCTGAATGCGCAGGTTAAAGTGTGACTTTAGTCAAAGTAAAAATAATAAATTAAGTGGCATAATGTAAAGTTGTCATAATATTTTCATATAAAGCAGTCAGACCAGTAAAACTGAATTTAATTGTTTGTTCTAATTTGACTGCACTGTGCATGTAGAATGATGCCTTATAAAGTAATGCATAAAGTAAAGTAAGAATGTGTGCACCCCTAGGTGTGGCTGCACAATATTGTCTGAATACCCTACTATGGAAATTTGGTATAATTTCCACAGGAATTACAATCATCATTTAAATTCCATTATAGCTTTCTGGCATCTTTATTATAAAAATGACTCAAATGTTTCATTATATCAATGTTCCTTTGGATTTCCAAATAAAGAAAATTGCATAAAATGAAATGTTTATTTGTTCTGTGTTTAGTGTTTTCACTAGCTATGCATTTGATACAGTAGATAGAACAAAACATTATCAAGACAACAGGGAATCTAGAACGATAAGCAGGAGTTAGATATTGATACATCTATGGAAACCTGTGTATAATCAAATAGGAAAAACTAAGAGTTAAAGCAATGTGCCTGAGAAGTAACCTGCTTCATCTATCACCTACATTGTGAGTAATGGGTTTGCAGTAAATTTTTTCACACAGAGTATTCTCATGCTTATTTTTTACTCCAAATCACATATATACCATACAGAACATTTGTAAGAAGCCCTAAGTTGGTTTTGCTAGTTCATCAGTTCATATTTCATTTTCCTTCTACTGTCATTTCAATTCACAATGCCATTTTCTGCTGATTGTACAGTATTTTTTTCTTTGTTAAATGTAAAGTCAGATTTTACCTGCCTTTTATATAAAAAGACAGCATAAACCAAAACATCTGTTAGGTATAATACTTCATGAATTTCATTAACATTAGCATAACCGTTAAAATTCAAATTTTCATGGGAAGGTTTTTTTCTTTTTACTCTTAATTTTAGGAGACGGAGAGATAAACACCAGAAGCCATTTCTTTGTGCTGTGGCAGATGTGCCAGGTGCTTTCTGAGCCAAAGAATGTCTTTACTCTAGAAAAAAAATGACCTATCATTGTATAAACTTTGATTAGATAAACCAAGTAGTTTTGTCATTACATTAAATATATGTTCTTTAGACTATTATGACTGTATTCTGAATTCTGGATTTATGCTGTTTTGCATTAAACCGGTGTTACATTAAATGGAGCTGTTCTTTATGTATGAAAACTGCCAAGAAAAATACTGTGATGTTCTTCTTACAGAAGGATTACACCAAACAGAAATGTTTTAAGCAGAGTTTACAGCTACCTGAAGTAATTGGCACACCGATCAAGATATTGATTATTCCCATTGTCTCCATTGACATCAGTAATAAATAACAACAACATAGAGATCTATATTAACTAGAGGGCAAGTATTTGCACTGAAAGGATGTGGAAATGACAAATGTTGACTCATTTCAGTGTAGTTTCCTTTCTGCCACAACAATCAACATCGAACTAATGGTGATTCATTATACTAAGCTACACAGAGCCATGAAAAATTTAAGTCAGGCTGGAAACATTCAGCTGTGACAAATCATGAGTACATTGTGTGAGGTAGGTTTCCTATTGTACAATCCAATGATCCTTTAGCCAAAGCACGTATATTTATATTGAATATATATTCTGAGTTTTTACCATTTCATAAGAAAATAAATATGAGAAAGGGGCGAGAAAACACAAAATGCCCAAATCATACACTATTTCCAATATAGGTCAGACTTCTGTACTTTGTTGAAAGTTTTTCTGTGCACTTAGTCTTTGGTGTATAGTGGCTATCACATCTCTTCAGGGAGCAAGACTCTAGAGGTATCTTGGTTATACTTTCCTAAGGCAGGCTAGCTGAAAAGGTTTATGTATGAATTTCTCTTAGCCAGTCACTCCCCACTTCTGCTAATTGGGGGACAGCCACAGGTGCTTTCTTGAGGGGGAGACCTCTCAACACACAACCCCTTGGTCAGAAGTTCAGAGGGAAAACCCCCTAAAAGCCTGTTTTCAAATATTTATTGCACCCCGAGCTCACACCACTGGAACAGACTCCTTAGTGATTGTCTGGGATGAGAAATATTCGAAACCCAGTCTGTTAACCCTTCCGACACAGACTACTGGAGCATGCACAGCAACAGCTGACAGAAGACTGGCGGAAGCTGACATGCACTAAGACTGGCTGAAGCTGACATGCCCCCTCTCAGCACGAAAAGAACAGTAACAGTCACAGCCTGTAGCAACTATCCATATACTAGAAACAATATTTGAGGGTCACCATGAGAAGATTATATGATGAAGTGGGTTTATCAGTATTCATGGATAAATGTGTCATGCAATAATAAGAATGGAGGATATTTTAAGATGTGTATAACAGTACTTCCAACACATACCTGACTTACTGTTTAGTAACCACCCCAAAAAATTTACATTTTGTTGTCTCCTTTTATCAATTCCAAAAAAATACTTACAACAAGTTGTCTTAGCTATATTTTAAACAAACCACTCACTTCCTATCCAATGATTCCAATATAGAAGCTTATGAACTATAATTGAGATGGAAGAAATATCTATGCAATCAAGTTTAAGAAGTTAAAAATTACATTGTCTGGGGCACAGTAAAATATATTATCCTTAAGAATTGTATACATTTTACATATTACAGATTTATCAGGACAGATACTAGCATTTCACTATAAATGCTAAAAGCAAAGCAAAGCAAATCTCCCTGTGTGAAAAAGAGCACCTTTAATCAATAAAGGCAATTGTTTTTGCCCCTAGGATTCAGAAATGGCTCAATCATTGCCATAAATGTTCAAAATTGTGAACATGACCTGTTATTATCAGGTAATGTATGCATGGCAATGTTAAAACTAAGAAACTTGTGGTATCGGGAGAAATTGATCAAGCTTCTGAATATATTTCTTCTATATACAGCAGCCCAGCTTAGTCCTGAATACTTTAACAAGGGAATGATTACAGTAGTTCTACTGCTCTATGGCAATGCTTTACTACTGAAGAACATTTTTCACCAGTGCAACCATGCAAAAGAATGTACATAAGCACAGAGAAGAATTAAAAAAACTGTGAATCTGGATGTCTTTTTTAGCTTCATTGAACAAAGTAAAAAAAATGTACCCTTATTGTAAAGGAACCTTTTTTCTCTTTCCTTGCTTGGCTAAAGCTTGTAATGGATGTCAGAGGGTGGTTGTGGTTGAGACCAGACCCAATCAGACTTCTGAAAGATCTATCCATGGACAAACAGGCCCGGATTGCACATATATGCATATTTATATTAATGTAGGTGGAAGTATGGAATACTACAAGGGAACTCTGGTCCAAACGTATTATGATAGTAACCAAAATGATCAGTCAAAGTTATGCAACACAACTTATAGCTGCTTCCCTCAACAATTAATCAGCGAAGGGGTAGCTAGTTCAATCTGCTGCCTCCCAGAAATATTACATCTCTTCTCTGATCTGGGCAGATCCATTGATAACCATGTCATATCTACAGATACCTCTCCCTGTTACTAATAGATGGTGCATGGCAGGGGTGGATTGACAACATATGGGGCCCCCGGGCAATATCAGATTATGGGGCCCCCTTGTGTCACACCCAAATACAAGCACCTACCTCCCAAAAACCACACCCATTCACAAGCCCACCCACGCATTCTTGTGTTGTGGAAATCCTTTGTTCACATTGTTTTCAAAATTATTAAATCCTTGTTTTTTTTTTGCATATATCTACTGTAGACATATGCAAAAACAAAAACAAGAAGTTATGAAAAAGGTTAAAACTTACCTGTGTCTACGCTCCCGTCCGAAGAACTGAAAAATCTCCTGGCGGCCGCAAAGGATGATGGGAAGGGCGCATGCGCAGTACAGATCTTGGGCTGGGAGATGAGCAGAGACACAAGGTAGTTTAATGCAGGCAGCCCAGCAGCAAGCATCCGCACAGACTCTGTGGGACACAGAAGACACAGCAGTCAGAGCTGGATCAGAGATTGGCACCAGCGCTGGAGGAAATCGTGAAAACTACTGGAAAGAAGAAGATGATCGGATCAAGAGGCATCATTTAAGGTAAGACCTTACACTAGCATTGGGGGAAATATCCTTTAATGTCACTTTAAGGCCAAAATATCTTTGCTATTGTCATTATACACTGAATGGCCAGATTATTATGACCACCTGACGTTTGTAGGCAAATTAGCTATAATTAGCTACAATTTGGCGCTGAAGTTGCTAGAGGGCCAGACCATTATAAATAGGGAAGCAGGTTGTTTGCCACGACAGTAGAAGTGATTTGTTTCTGAAGATATGGGGAAACAACGCGAGTTAACAGCTTTTGAACGGGGGATGATTGTTGGCTCTCTGAGCCATAGAGCGAGTATCAGCAAAACAGCAGAATTTGTTAAATGTTCAACATCAGCTGTTGTTAAAGTGTTTAAAGACCGGACTGTCAGATGAAAATCTGGGTCTGAACGTGCGAATTGTGGCCGTCAGCGACTAGTCAATGTTAGGGCAGAACGGAGAGTGGCAAGACTGGTACAAGACAACAGAAGGGCAACAGTGCAGTGTCAGATTCCTCGCATCACCTGTCAACATCTCGGGGAGTCACGAGGAGGCCCAACGAAGTACTGATGGGGTGGTCATAATAATCTGGCCACTCAGTGTATAGCAATACAGAATACCACCAGCAATAGAGGACTACAAAACCCAGCAATACAACAATGCAGAATACCACCAGTGATAGAGGACTATAAATCCCTGCAATACATTATGCAACAATGTAGACTACCACCAGCAATAGAGGACTTACAAATCCCAGCAATACATCATACAGCAATGCTGAATACCAAAAGTGATAGAGGACTACAAATCCCAGCAATACATTTTACAACAATGCAGAATAATATTAAGGTACATACTCCATGTTGCTCACCAGGGTTGTGTGCAGTCTCAGGATGCTGTGTGTGGTCTGACTAGGACTGCATGCTGTCTCACTAGAGCTGCATACGGTCTCACCAGGGCTGTGTGCCGTATCATAATGGCTTTGCATGGTCTCACCGGGGATGCGTGCTGTCTCACTAGGGCTGTCTGCGATCTCACCGGGGTTGTGCATGTTCTCACCAGGGATGTGTGCGGCCTCACCAGGGCTGTGTGCAGCCTCTCACCTAGGCTGTGTGCAGCATGTCACCAGGGCTGTGCATGATCTCACCAGGGCTGCGTGCAGCCTCTCATCTAGGCTGTATGCAGCATGTCACCAAGGCTGTATGCGGCATGCCACCAGGCTGTGTGCGGCATGCCACCAGGGCTGTGTGCGGCTTGTCACCAGGGCTATGTGTGGATTGTAAACAGGGCTGTGTGCAGCATGCCACCAGGGCTGTGTGTGGCTTGTCAACAGGGCTGTGTGCTGCATCACCAGAGAAGTGTGCAACCTCTCACCTGGGCTGTGTGCGGTGTCTTGTGGGTGCAGGTGGCAGGAAGGGGGTGGGGTTACAAATCCCAGCAATACATCATACAGGTGGGGGAAATGTTTGTGCAGCCAGGGGCAGACTAACCAATGCGGTACTCGGGCACTGCCTGAGGGCACGCGGCCATAAGGGGGCCCATGACGGCAATCAACTGCCTCTGTCATGCTGTCACACTCATGTCCTGCGATGCTGGCTCCTCCAGGCTTCTTTGTATATTGAAACTTGTACACTGCATGAAAGGAGAACTATGAGGTGAGTGCTTTTCACTCACCTTATAGTTCTAGCCGACCTGTGACAATGAGACTGCCACAGGTCGGCTCAGTAGATCGGGAAGTGAGCGAACACATAACGGCGTACGCTCACTTCTCGATCCTTTCACGGCTCTCTGCCGTGACAGGGGTGGGGCTGGATTCCGCCCTCCCTGCTCCTCCTGCGCTGACTGGTGGAATGGACGGGGGAGGGGGCAGGTACAGCTGGCTCTGCCTCTAGATAGGCAGAGCCAGCTGTCACTCATGCAGCTGGGCGGATCCAGACATAATTGTCGGGATCCGCTTCAGCTGCGGCTTCTCAGTATACCGCGAGCTGTATACTGAGCTCGCGGTATACTGAGCTTGCGGTATACTGAGCTTGCGGTATACTGAACTTAGGGTGACGGGAGGATGCAAGTTTGTGTACTCCCGTTACCCCAAAGGAGAACTATTGGGAAAAGCCTTAACCCCATAGTTCTCCTTTAAGTATTTCTACTGACAGTATACTGTAAAAACACACTGCCCGTTCAAAAGTAAGATAGGGCAGAGTCAATACTCTTCTTGGGTCCCAGTTCGGTAACAATTAAAAGATTATGATCTCCCCTCCCAGATCTTATAAAATCAATGCACAGCCGCCCTGGCTGACCAAATAACAGGGTTCAGGGAAGCCTCAGGATTCTAACAACTCAGCTCCATCACTACACAGTGGAAGAAAAACAGATCCACGAGCAGCGCTTCCTCGCCAGATAGCGTGTTACATTTCAGCTTGATCCTCAGTGCTGAACTCAGATAGGCTGCCTCTGCATTCCTATGCCTCTCATTGATATACTGCTTGCTGGTCAGACTGGAGATCTGTGTGTACATTGCTGCCTGGCTCCGGCGAGTGGAATTAGGACAGTGAGTTATATTCCAGGCACTTTCTATTCGGAATGTGTGGGGAGGAGAACGGCTTCTCTCAGAGGATCTCCGGGTACACTTAACAGCCGCACCTGGCCCCTCATGGCTGCGGGCCTTTGGGCGGAGCCCGAGTGCCCGAATGGTCAGTCCGCCCCCTGGTGCACGGCTTCTCAAATGTCAGTGTAAATGTAAAGTATAAATCATCATCGATTGGCACATCATTATAACATGTTAGACGCTTTTTTCTTCTTAAACTTACACTTTAAAAGTTAAAGTGAAAGAAATAATTGCTTATTTAATTTTGGGCCATTATTAGATATTGATGTTATATGATATATTTTAATTTTACCTTGTCATTGCAATTCAGATAAACTGTATAGAGACATGCTTTAAAAGAAGGTTAATTGGGGTATTATTTTTGTAATCCTGAATAGTGTCTAATAGGTAAAGCTGCGGTTGAATATTATCATCTCAGTTTATGAATCAGATTTAGTTTTAAATCTAATTATTTTGAGAGCTTGTTATACAAAGATTTGACAACTTCTATGTTAGATAATGGAATGAATCAACATGGGACTTTTCATTATCCCATAATCTTCCCATTTATGCAGCAAATTATCCAAACAGAAGAGATAGTGAAGTGTTTCACAGAATGTGCACAGCCTTCTTACTAGAAAAAAATGGATATTAAAGCAATAACAATGATGTACACAATAAATTATGTTTTTAAACAGCAGTTTTCATCATCTATTGCACATTGAAAGGCAATGTATATCAATGTTTTGTTTTTTAAGGAACAAATTCATTCAGCTTACTAAAGAGGAAACACGTTACCCCTTCAGTTACAAACTATCCAATGAAATACATTAAAATCCCATAATTGCTGCTAGTACATCATAATTAATTATACATAAATGTAAATCAAACATTAATCACATCATTCAGCGCTGTAGATCCAAAATCATTCACAATGAGCAAACCCTTACAAAAAATTACCGCAGTTTTTTAGAAGTAATAATGCATTTTTGTTACATGTAAAACAAATGGTGTTTTTTTGGACATGAAAAAACTGCAATATTGCAGTGCAACTGCAGTATTACTGCAGTACAGCTGAAGTGTTACTGAAGTACATCTAAAATACAACTGCAGTACAACTGCAGTACAGGTGAAATATTTCTAAAATGCAACTGCAATAGAATTGCAGTATTACTGCAATACAGCTGAAGTAGTTTTAATATAATACTGAAATACAGCTCTGGTAGTACTGAGATACATTATACAACTAAAGTACAATTACAATGCCACTGAAGTGCAATGCTATTAAAATGTTGTAAAATACCACTGAAATACAACCAGAATATTTGGAATGTTAAGTTTTATTTTTCACTCATCTGCAAGATAATGAAGCTTACATTTGTCAAACAGCAATGCAACAGTGAAGTTTTCTGAAACTTTAAATAACAGGCTGAATGTTAACCTACATGTATTTGCAGTGTTTATTTAAAAATCATACATTTATTCTCTATTTCTTCACACATTATTCATGGATGTTGTGTCTCTTGAAGAGCTTGTCATTGTTCAGCTTGGTTCCTATGACTGCTTTTATCCCAGTCGTACAAACACCGATATTGCAAACCTACAGTTATACTTCATTTTAGTGCAGATGTACTTTTTTGTGGTGCCATTTTAGTGCAGTAGTACTTTAATGCATTGCAGTTGTACTGTTTTTATACTACATTTGGAAACCTGTAGTTGTTCTTTATTTGACTGCAGTTTTACTTCATTGTACTGCCGTTTTACTGCAGTTGTGTTTCAATGTACTGTAGTTATATTACAGTTATTTTTTGTAAGGGAACGCCCAAACAATCCTCTGACATCAGGCACAACAATCCTCTCCTGCCAATACTCCCATTGCAAATGACTGCTCCTGGCAACACAGTGCAGGCATGGTGACATTATTAACCAAACATATTCATGATCATATTTGGTCTGAACTTTGCTCAGTTTGCTCATTTCTAGTTGTGGCCCATATTTGGTTAATGACATCACCCAGGATCCCTGAACCATTTGTTAAAATACAGAAGCTGGATGAGGATCTGTGATTTGTGATGGGATTAGTGGTGGGTGAATATCATTGAATGTGGTGGTTTGTTGTCTTGAAAGGTCATGATTATGATTGCCATGGATCTATTTCCCTGGATGACATGCTTAACATTGGATTTAAATGGGAGAGCACAGTTTTTTTTACCAAAATATTTTTCTATGATGTGGTTGTTTTCATTTACATTTGAGTAACAAGTGCACCTGTATTAATTCAACACATGGATGGGTATTAATGTAAAGGGGCTTCCAGATTCCAATAAGTATCCCCCCATTCAGCCTACATCCCTAATGTCAGACAGAATGTGAGGATGAGGCCCTTTTTCCATCCACATTGGGTAGAAGGTGTCTTGCAAGGGGGAGAGGCTTTGTTGCCTCCCTTGCAAGGTACCCTCTGAAAGTTTAAGGCATGTGGCCAGGTATGGTTGAGGAGAAGGGGCAGCACACACACACTGTCCCACCTCACCTGGCCATCTAGGCTGCATGCATAAGGGACTGGTATGGATTTTAGGGGGTCTCCAGGCATCTGGCACCCAGTGTTAAGGGGATAAGGGCCTCAACCCCACATCCTGTCTCCTAAAAGATATGTGGAGGTATCAGAATCTGAAAGCCCCCAGAAAACGGTGCTCACAGATATCAATCCCCATGTTAAATTAATACAGTGTACCTCTTGTTAGTCATTCACAAAAAAAGAACAGGCAGCATAATGAAAAAGTCTTAGAAAAAACAATGTCCCTAGACCCGCCATGACCGATGACATTCACCTCCCCTTACTGCCCTTGCAAATTACAGATCCTCTGCTTTCTTTCTTTGGTAAACAAATGGCAAGGGATCACTGGTGATGTCATTGACAAGATATGGTTATGTCGTCATCTAGGAACCCAGGTCTGTTTGTTTACAAAATCTGTTATTTAGCAATGGTAGTACCTCCATCACTAAATAACAGATGCCTTGGTTTCTATTCAAATAGAAGGCAGCTGGGGATCGGTCATTTAGTGGCAGTATTGGTACCACCGATAAATGACAAATACCCAGTCATTGTCTTTAAATAAACAATGTCACTTTTAAAGGTATAAATGATTCTGCTCTAAAATTTCACGTTTAGATTTAATGCTAAATCACTAAAGTTTTGTTTATTTTTAATGTTGCCTTTTAAACCACTTTAGAAGACCCTTAGCCCACTAAAATGTAGTTTTACAATTTGTTGTGCATCGGCACATGTTCCCCTTGACAGTGCCCAGCTACTCATAACTGTTTTCTAACAAAAGCTTGCAAGCTGGGCTTAAAAAGGGCAGGAACAAAAATCCACGATTCAGCTCCCACAGACCTCAGTGGGGTTTAGCACTATGTTCACAGTTTGCAAACTTGCAGTCAGGTTCATCAAACACCCAGTCAATCAAACTTTGCCTGGGGTGCAGTGAAGATATAGTAGACTGCCAAAGTTAAGTAAGAAAGAGAAAAGGGTTCTGGAGCAGACTAGCTCGTAAAGCTTGCCTTTCCTGAAAATATAAAAAAACATGGTGTCATAGTGTTACTAAGAATTTGTAGTTATTATTTAAAAAACAGCAGCTGTGTCTAATAAAAGGAAACCATTTTATGGTGCCCCAATACAGATTTTAATTGTATTAGAGTACTACAAGTCAAAGTACTGCATATATACATGTTGCCCTTTGTGTAAGCAAATGTATCCTTTATAATGCCAAGTTACCCCCAACCTCACTCCCCCAGCCCCGTGCAGTCCCCATTGTATTAAAAATACACACTATACATACCTTTATTTCTTGGAGTCTTCTTTGCTGGTCTGATAACTTCACTGCATCTACTGTGGTGTACAGACATGTGAACACTGCTAAGTCCTGGAGTTCTGTGAGCACAGCCTGTGTGATGACACACCTCTTAGGGGATGTGTAAATAACAGGATTGGCTCACAGGAAATGGTCAGAATGACAGAGTGTCATCCTGACCTGAAGAGGGCATCCAAGGACTGCCACAGGAGATGAGGGACAACGTTGGAGCATGGAAAGAGTAAGTAAACACTGCTTCTTTGTTTATTTGTTCACTGGAAGCTGAACTCTTTTGCTGCTATCCACCTATGCTGTACATTGCTTGCACTGGGCCCTTCAAACAAACTCCCGATGCTATAGCCACAGGGACTCTGTTCAGCTGTGTAAAGCCGATGGTTGGCTATACACTGGATATTATTCTGGTGGCTGAGCCGCCGCCAGATGGCTTCCAGGGGCCGGCGAAGACTGCACCAACGTCTGTCACCTCCTCCTTGCCCCCACAGGAGAGGCAGCGAAGCCTGGTACTGGCTTTACAGGTGTTGGGGGGTAGAGGTGAGAGAGACTGGCGAACATCCATTCAGTGATTTCCTCCCCACTGAATGTGGCGGAAGTGACGCTGATTACATCACTTGCAGTCCCGCAGCTCTCATTCCCCAGCTAGAGAGGCTAGGGAAGAAGCTATTGAAGCAAGATCTGCACTTCAATAGCTTCTTTGGAAAGGTGACATGAATGGTCTAATAGGCCCCTAAGGTCACTTTAAAGAGTACCTGTCACCACCTAATAAGTTATCACATAGAGAACTTGTAAACCTCTATTGCTGTATTTTGTCGCCATTTCATGGGCGCACACAATTTTTAAGTTTGGCATGTTTGGTTTCTATTTACTCGGCATAACCTCCTTTTTATATTTTACCACAAAAATGGGAATCATATTGTGTTTTTTTACTAAAATTAACTAAAGTGTCATTTTTATTAAAATTTTGGGTTATGCAAAGAGTTGCCTATTATCACATAATCATATCATCTTGTAACAATTTGCAACTACTGCCATTTTATTATACAGGGTCTGTGCTTTCAGGAAATATATTAATCTCTGACCTTTAACTACCTCCCGGCCAGCCGCTGTGTATACACGGCCTTCTTACACAAAAAAGAATTTAAAAATTTTTTTTTTTTTTAAAGTCCCCACCCCTACATACACGCATGTAAACATGCGTCAGGTGCGCATACCTACGAAAACGACGATTGCACCCATTACGCCGCGCATGTTACATATCGCCGCGAACGTCGGAATGATAGCAATAATTCTAGGTCCATCAATCGCTGATAACACTAAACTGATGAGCAGTAAAAGCTTTTAAAGCGTCGCCTATGGCCAATTTTGGGTATGCTAGTTTTTTGCGATTTTGCGAGTGCGCGCAATTTTTACGCTTGACATGTTTGGTGTCTATTTACCCGACGTGACCCCGTCTTTTATATTTTACCAAAAAAGTGGGTAATATTATTGTCAGGCCTTAAATGCGGATAACATGTGTGCAAAAAAATCTTGGCAGCGAAAGGGTTTGAGCAATGAGAAGTTCGTTCTTAGGGTTTAAATATACTCTTTTTTGTTCTGGTAAATAAACCAATGAAGGTGTTTTATTATATCTGTTTGATAAGTGCAAAACATACCTCATGATCTCATCAATTGCCTGGAACTTTAATCCTCACCCTCTATGTGCATGTATTTTAATTTGCAGATACAGTATATTTTTATTCTTTTGTATATTTTTTTCTATATAGGAAACTAAGGTACTTAATGCAACCACTAACATAGTTAGTCTTTTAGTTCTTGCTCTTATCATGCTACCTGTTCTAAATATTGTATTATGGCAAATTTTGAAACCTTTTGTACATTTCAGTGCTTGTTATGGCAATTGAATGTGTGATTACAGTGTTAGCCTTGTAAGGTTTGTGAAAGGAGTGGTTGCCACAGCAACATTCCTTGTCTCCAATCAACCACTTAGGTAATTAAGCAAGTTTCTTGAAAGTGGATTTCATGCTTGGAACACAATTAATATAGATAGTATGTGAAGCGTAAATTATAGATAATCATTATATTTGTGCCTCAATGTAAAACATTTTTGGCAACATCATGGGAATAGCTCAACTATATTACTTTTAATTCAGAATATTCACTGAAGTCTTTCACTAGTTGAATTGTACTTTATTTTCATGTATTCAAATGAAAAAGCCATTTAATGAAGAAAATAAAAATGTAACCTTTAAACTGAAATTCTGGAAATTGCATGTTTGTTTAGTTTCAAAGCAAACGTGTTGAACAACAAACACAAAAAAAAGCTGCACTTTTCTAAACTGAAATAGAACTTGTATTTGAAGTCTAATATGAATCTAGTGTCAGGGTTCCACCCTGACTTTACTGGTTTGCAGCATTCTGGCATGGCTGCCATTTTACTCACCTGTTTTCTTGCTTGCTCGAGCAAACTTTGGAACGTTGCTCACTACTCCCAGGCTCCCTCTTATGGCCAGATAGGAGAAGTGCTCTCCTGCTCCTCTGAGTATCCTGATTCCGTGTATGACCCGATCCTGGCTGACATTCTCCTCTGGCTCCTTGCTTGTTCCTGACAATGCTAATTTCCTGGCTCCTGGCCTGTTCCTGACGATGCTGATCTCTGTGTTCCTGACCTGGCTTGGACGACTAACCACTCCGGCTCCTAACTCTGGCTTGTTCTTGTTTAAGACTCTGCTTGCTCCTGTGGACACTGTTCTTAATAAATATTTTACCAGCACCTTTTACTTGTCTGGTTTTCAATGTGCTCTGACATCTAGATATTGACAGCAGCAGAATCAGAAATATGCTGTTTTTTAAAGAAAAAACACTCAAATTTCACTCAAAAAAAATCAGTTTTCTAATTTTCTATTTGGGCTCTATTCATAGAGAGAAAAACAATCATGGCTTTTTTCTTTTACAATGAATGTCTTTTGTAATTTTCCCCATATCACTGGTGGTTCCACTTATTTAAAAAGTGCCAAGATGCATCAATGATTCTCTTAAATTCCAGCAAAAAAAGTATAAAATTGAGGTATATTGACAAGCTTAATTTAAATGTACAGTCTAGCACTGATCTTATAAATAGTGAGAACATCAATGCTTAATGGATTTATTTTAGTTTTCTAAGCATACATACTCGCCTATATACCTTTCATCTTTATGCAGGTACTTAATTGGTATTGCAGGAGGTGTTATAGGCAATGACAGTGGTGTTAAAGCAGTGGTGGTTCTTCCCCTTGGTAGCAGAAAAGGTTCTATACCTGATAGTGATCTCTTAAAGAATATTCACATATCTAACCAGCTGTTAATCATATTCTGTTTGTTTACAAATGTAAGTATCTCATCACTAATAGTACCCTTTGTGCATTATGACAATCCCTGACTTTTCCATTGAGATCAGTAGCACATCTATTCTTCCCTCCCCTCATGCCAGGATGCTAGGTGGAATACTGCACTGATTCTGATTCCTTTCAACCACACATCAAATCACTGTCCAAATCTTGCTACCTTCACCCCAGCTAACATTTCCAAAATATGCCCATTCTTATCTAATAAAACCCCTAAGCTACTAAATCACTGATATCATGTGCTAATTCACTCACTTGCTATCTCTCAAATTCACTACAGAAACTCCCTCCTCATTTGCTTGCTTGAAGACAGGCTATCCCCCTTGTCTATGATGAATTATGTGCCAGACTCATCCACCTTACCAACCTCATAGTGTCTCCAACCTTTCTCTGCCAATCCTTCCACTCACCCAATGAATAAAATTCAAAATATTAACAATCATCTACAGTATATCACTAACCTAGTCTCAAAATATCACCAAACCATCCTCTACACTCTTTTCAAGACCTCATGCTCTCTATCTCCCTCATCTACTCCTCCCTCACTTCCAGGACATCTCCAGAATCTCTCATATGTTCTGGAACTCCCTACACTAACCTTTGTGACTATCTCCTATTTGGTCTGACTTTAGGCGATCCCTGAAAGCTCATCACTTCAGGGAAGCCTTTCTCACCTCTATCTAACAAGTGAACTTTTACTTTTTCAAACAACTCATCCCCACACAGCTATTATCTTTTGTGTCACTTGTTCATCCCTTTTAGTTTGTAAGATCTCATGAAAAGGCCTACTTTTCTAAGACCACCTTGTCTTGAATTATATTGTAACTATATTGTAACAAACTTTACATATTGTCTCTCAATATGTAAAGTGTTGTGGTGCTATATAAATCCTGAATAAAAATAATAAACATAAAAATATAATATAAAATAAGTGGGTCAGTAAAAACACAAGTATTGTTGGGTTTAGAAGGGCTTCAAACCCAAGGAGTAGGGGCACAAATGTGACCTGTTTCTATGACAAAGCTTCTAATAACATTGTAAGACTTCTGTACAATGATAATAAAAAGTATAATTAAACACATTGTTCTTGTGTACATGAAGCCATATGGTGTCTCTATATCACATTTGAGGTGAGAAGCATATGCAGATTGATTGCTAGAGAAACTTGTTCTCTTACTTGTATCGTACACTAACATTCTAAGCGTATAAAAAGCACTAAACACTAAACTTATGCTATTTTTATGAATGTATAAATAACTATAAGAAAGCAACATCATTATAAAATGTACTAGCAGAAGGAAATTTTACACTAAAAACGGTCAACCAAAGCCTCTCATGTCTACCCAGGGGCAGTTAATAACAAGTGACAGTAGTGCTCCATTGACAACCTTAGCAAAGGATCCAAAAGTATCAAGGAAACTAACACAGGTTCTTACAGGCACCACAAGATGCTGAACTTCAGCCCCTTCAATATCTTAGACATGATTTAGGCCTTGACTGGTTCATTTTAATGCAAACAGCTCAGCTATAAGTGCATTTTGTTAGTCTGTCAGTCATTTAGGCTATCTCTGCACCCAGCATTTCCTTTTTTCTAATGCTGAATTTTGAGGTTCATTCCCATTTATCAGATTTGTAATGTGTAACATGTTAAGGTTAATTTAACTGGTTGTAAATAATTTAACTAACACGAGAATAACTGTATCATTAACATACTTGTATTCTTCAGTAGCTTATATCTGTTGATGCATTTAAATCTTTTTTTGTGCCCTAAATGAGAGGATCCTTACTCAAAAATGTTTTCAAGTTTCACAGGATGGACATATTCTTACTGATTTTTATATTGCAATGGTACCATGGTCATAAATTTGGCAAGGAACTTAGTGTCAAATCTTCAGAATTTGCTGATATTAAAAACTTGCTTGACCCTAGCCTAACTTTATAGATTCAAAACAACCATTGAGTGAATATACCTACACTAAGTATGGTAACAGTGGTGCTGGTCTCTGATTGGTAAAAAAATAGTCACCTATCACAAGGATCCTGGATAGAGCTGCAAGACCCTGGAGTGAAAACCAGTTCATGTCTATTGGGAAACTGGGTTGAGTCTCAGACACTGCTGCTCAGAGAACCCATTTAGTGCAATTGGTTGAACATGCAAGGTCTGAAAATGTGTGTGTGTGTGTGTAATACTTTTAAAGCTAGTAAAATATCTGCTACCCTTTCACTAAGCAGTGAATGGGCTTCTTTCACTTCACATAAGAAAAGCATGCTAGTCTGAATTTGCCTGCACTATCAGGTCCTGACTGATCTGGCACTCGCTGCTGCTTTCTTGCTGGGGATTAAGTAGAGTACACCAGCAACCACCCCTCCACCCCAGGGTACGGCCATCTAGGTCATCACCATCATCCAGTGAAGAGGATTGAGATGAAATAGTAGAAGAGAAATTCAAGGAGTTGCTAGCCCCCAGCACCAGGACCTGACTCTGTCCTCAAAAGAAGAAGGGAGAGGACAAGGAGAGAAAACTGCAGCTCTATGTTTTCATCATGAGATGTATCACTTTTCAATGGCAAGCAGCCCACCAACATGGTGAGGAGACAGCAGAAGGTAAGCAAAACAATAGAGGATGAAACCCCTTCCTATGAACAACAATGGAAATGTATTAGTACAGCTGCTGCAATACCTCTTGGGAGGTGGGAGAGGTGTAGCTGTCACCTGATCACTGAAGTGCAGCTGCTGACATTGATTGGTGACCTGTTTAAGAAGGTGGGAGGAGGTGTGCTCAGGTCACCCTGCTCCTATATCTTTCTGCCAAGCTTTTTACTTTTTATTTTTGGTGTAAGATAAATGAGTACTAGAGATGCTGATGTGAGCATTCACAGCATCATGTAAGGTAGCTTTTCAATCAACTACAGATGTGCATATGTTCAACAGTTCTTGAGGTCCTCACATAATGGTAGCCAAAGATTCAATCACCTTCTAAAATTTGCCGGGTCATGGTAAGTACCATTGGCTTTGGGCTTGGCAACAGGGATCAACTACCAAGACTGCCAATAAGGGGGTACAGACAGTGAACGGACCTGTCTGGCAGGCTGTAAGGGGCCCCATCATTTTTTAATTTCAGCCTTGTATATCACAGGGACACAAGGGGAGTATGAAGGTAGATTTGATTATATATAACTGACTAAACAGAGGATTCTACTAGACTCACAACTCAGCTTTTGTAAAATGGGTATGCAAATATTAACCCCATACTCAACTAAATATAAATTACACTGTGCCAAGCTAAAAATCAAAACGCAATGTAACTAAACATCACCACTAATAAAACATATGCATTTATCATTGTAACAAAAAGTATCAAGTATTTAAATATATTAATAAATCATTGCATATAGGTGTTGATGAAAGGTTTAAAAACCTAAAAAGTTATGATTCTAACCAAATAGCTTGAGAGAAAATCAAACTATAGTAACTGGGGAATATAACATACTAGTAGTATCCTTTAAAAAAATGGTTTGACGATTTGGTAAATCTCTAGATCACATGGTTATTTCTCTGTGCTATTGTATTATATTGTAGTAAATAACAGACAAACTTATTTCAGATTTCAGCATGTTTCAGGTTAAATGAAACAGATCCAATTCTAGAATCTGCTAAATGAGTACTTCCCTAGTGAGTTCAATTTTCTATTGACACTATTAGTCTGTGCACCTGGAGTTATAGTACTAGGTTAAATTGCTTAATTAACATGGTGAACTTTGTTATTTTGTTTTGACAATAAATGATTGGCCTTAGTACCTGAGGCAACAGGAGATAAACGGACTCCTCGTTTGTATTAAAAAAAAGTCAAAGCATAGAATGCCTTTTGCATTTTGCATTTACAAATATTTCTAAACTCTGCCTTTTAATTGAGATGTAATAGTTTGTTTTCTTTAAATGAACATGATTTAAGACTGTAAACAGTGAAGGGGTTTTTTATTTTATAAGTGACATTTTCTCTTTAGTAACAAAAAAAAATCACTAAATCTGAAATATTAGAATGGACTTTGCCTACATGGATATAATTCATAAAAACATTTGTGATCTTTTCTGATTAATCTTAAGTTTTTCAGTAATCTACTTGCGACTTCAGAAAAAGAAAAGCTCCAAAGTAGGCTGTACACTATAATATCTTTTTTGTTCAACCTGAAGGCTGAGTGTAAAAATTCTAAAAAATGCCTCCATTCACGTTGAACAGCATGGATGGATGAATCTCTTGCTGTGAACTCTGTATTTATATGATCAACTTCTTTGTATCTAATGATCAACTTCTATTGAGGGGATAGGGTCACTAACAAAGTGAATTTCAGCTGATTCCTGATGAATATGTATACCCAACTTAAAGGTGCCCATACACTGTGCGATTATCGCACGATAATCGCGGGAAATCCCACGATCGTATGATAATCGCAAAGTGTATGGAAGACGTGCGACCGTTTATACTGTACGGTCGCACATCTTTTGTCTAGGGAGCACGCTAGAAAACCAGCCGAAAATCGTATGATTTTCGGCTGGTTTGAACGGTGCTCGGGAGACAAATGCCGAACGGGCCGGTGTGCGCACGCGCACACTGCCCATTCAGCATTGCGGTCATCGGAAGCCCACCCCTCAGGGGGGTGGGCTTGCGATGATCGAGAGTACGATCTGCCTGTCCAAGATGGGCAGATCGTACGTTTTTTTAAATCACTTTCCAACCATCGCAAGACTAAGGTCTTGCGATGGTTGTACAGTGTATGGCCACCTTAAGTTATTAGAGTTTCCTCTCTGCTCATAACCAAAACCATTTGCACATTTTAACCTCTAAATGTTAAAATTTTCTGTACTTGGTGGAAGTTCGACATAATCCCTTAGATCTGGGTTATGCAACCTTGGCACTCCAGCTGTGCTTAAACTACAAATCACATCATGCCTCTGTAACTCATACATCTGGATGTCAGAGACTAACAATGCCTTATGGAATTTATAGTTTCACAACAACTGGTCTGCTAAGGTTATCTACCCCATCCTTAGATACATTCCAAATCTCCCCTAAGTACAACCCCCCCTTTACAACCTATTAGTCAATGTGATGTGGTTTGGCACATCCACAAATAAAAGTACCAAATTTTGCTGCAGCTGCCTCAGTGTGTTGGAAGGGAGTAGAGAATAAAACATTACTTGCTGCTTAACAGAGCTGCACCAGAGGAGTGGTCTGCTGTCATGAGTGCATGATGATCCCAAAATAACTTTTAGGGGGTTAGTCACTAAGCTGCTGAAGGCACCCAGGTGAATAACTGAGCCAAAGTGAAGGGAGCTGATGCGTGTTCGGCTATTTGCAACAGCTCTGTATGGCTATTTTTAGCTGTACATTGGCTGCCTTTGGCTACGTTCACTTCACTTCAATTTCTGAACAGCCTCAGAAAAGAAAAAAAAATGTTTGGGGTTCCCCCAAAAGTCATATCAGACCTTTGAGGGCTGGTAGGAATTGTAAGGTATACCTCAATGCCGAAAAATGAAAAAAGTGAGGTCCCCCTAAAATTCCCAACCAGACCCTTAATCCAAGCTTTGGCATTTGCAGGGCAGGAAAAGGGGGATGAGGAGTGAGCGCCCCCTTCCCTGCACCATACCAGGCCACATGCCCTTGGCATTGGTTGGAGCTAGTCTCGTGATGTCCCATTTGTTTTCTTGCCATTTCAGGTCAGTAAGCTGTCATGGCATGAAAACAAATGGGCGGTCTGAGTCCTGTGATGTCACGGAACTGGCTCTACCAATGTGTTTACATACAGGCAGTAGCTGTCAGACAGGTGCATGGGCTTTAGGACTTTTTAATTTTGTCGGCAGGTGTTGTTCATCATGATTGACAATGGATTGCAACGCTTGTTGATGTGATTGACAATTTTTTTGGTGGGGGGGGGGGTTCTTGACAATAAGGAAATTGTCAAAAACTGTTTTTCTGTTTTTTCTGGGGAAGAGGCCCTTGTCCTCATTGGCATGGGGAAAAGGTGATTTCCAGCCCCCCCCCCCGGAAAAGCACCCTCCAAATGCCAAGGGCATGTGGCCTGGTATGGTGCAGGGGGTGCTCGCGCATCACTTTTTTGGGGTGCCTCCTAAAATTCTTACCAGACCTAAAGGATCTAGTATAACTTTTGGGTGGAACCCCACATATTTCTTTCCTTTTCCTGGTCTTGCATAATTTGGAAGGGAGACCCTGTGCTGTTTTTTTAAATCTAATCTATATTTTACACTGCAGGGAACTGTTCTCCCCACTTCAACTATGTCTTCAGCTGCTGTATGGGCTTTTATGAGTTGCACATACAGCAGTCCTTCGGTTTGGCTGAACTGAAGGGTTCCTGCAGCTGAAGCAAGCTGAAGGATTAGCCGAACATTTGGCAGCTTAGTGAATAACCCCCTTAGTTTAAATCAGCTAAATACATCCAAATGTTAAAGACTACAGCTCTTTATCTCTGTAAGAATTCCAACACCCCCTCCCTCACACACACATGGAGTCAGACAATTTGAAACAATTTTAAAATATAATTCATTTAACTAATTGTGCAACAGTTGTGCAACTGTATGACATTACCTCACAATTTCTACTAACAGAATGTAATGTGTTTTTAAAGTGTCACAGCCAATAAACTAATTCTACAAATATTCTACACACTTTTAAAAATCTTTAAAAAAGTAAAGGTTTGGGAAAGTTTGTAATAGGATAGCATTGCCAAATGAAATGTCTTGTGTTTTAAAACTGCAGCACACAGTGGAGTCATTGGTGTCACTGCAAAATTCTAAAATCTTATTTTAAATCTTTATTTTTTAAAATTTTCTGTTTATTATTTTCCAAGAATGGAGTGACATAAATGAGTACATAACAATGAGATAAACAGCAAAACAATTCACAGCTAAAAAATATATCCAATATGAATACATGTCTTAAAGGAGAACTAAGAGGTGAGTGCTTTTCACTCACCTCGTAGTTCTAGCCGACCTGTGACAATGCGACTGTCACAGGTCGGCTCAGTAGATCGGGAGGTGAGCGAACATATACGGGCGTTCGCTCACCTCTCGATCCTGTCACGGTTCTCTGCCGTGACAGGAGAGGGGCTGGATTCCCCCCTCCCCGCTCCGATCCGCCAGCGCTGACTGGCGGAACGGACGGGGGTGGGGGTGGGTACAGCTGGCTCTGCCTCTAGATAGGCAGAGCCAGCTGTCACGCAGCTGGGCGGATCTCGACATCGATGAAAAGCCCTGACCCCATAGTTCTCCTTTAAGTAGGTGTATGAAGTAGCCATAGCATAATATATAATGACAACACATCAACAAACTGATCGCATTAGCAATCTTTAAGTAACATCATGGAAAAAAGAAAGTGAAATAGAGAGTAGGGGAGAAGAAAAGAAAAAGGAGAGACAAAGAACCGTGTCTCACACATAAGTGTCCACTGTCCTGCAAGATCCAGGGGCAAAAAGGACTCCATGAGGACTCAAGGTAAAGAAGTCCAGGAGCTTCCAAGGAAGCCACATTCTATCAAACCTACCCATAGCATTGTTCAACCTTGCCATGAGGTATTCCAAGTTATGAATAGTATGTATATGATTTTGTAGTTTGGGATAGGAAACTGTGACATTATGTCACCACTTCACGGCAATTAGGCATCTTGCCCGCTGTAAGTATGTGGTTGCTTAAACTTGTAGAAGTGTTTGACATATTTTTTACATATGTGATATTGGAAGACCCAACAGTAAGTGAACCATCAACCTGGTGAGCAAGGACATAACTTGCCACCAAAATGTACACAGTGTGGGACATTCCTAGTATACGTGGAAAAGACTACAAGTGGATTTTGTACAACTCCAGCATGTAGAAGGAACTGCAGGGTTGGTGGTATGTAGTAGTTCCTACATGTGATTGTGAGGATTGTGAGCATAGTCTGCATTCTGGAGATTTAAGCTGGAGAGTGAGGTGGATGCATTTGATCTGGGAGTATTTTTTAACCTTGAAGACAATGCAATACATGGACTCCTGAGCATAGCTTTATGGGCTTCAAAAAGGGTACTAAAGTGTTGTACCCAACCTGCATTTAAAGAGAAATAGTGTTACAAGGAAGCCTCGGGTTGGGATCTAGTTAGCTGGTTATTAAGCAGCCATTCGGTAATTCTCCATGTGTATTGTTTGTGAAGGAGAGTGGCTATATTATGGATGTTATATAAGATATTTACCTCCTGGATGGAAGGTAAAAATGGATGGTACTAAAGGGCAGCATGCTTTAAACAAAATGTTTTCTTCCGCGAGGTAGAAGTAGCAGAGAAGGTGATTGGGAAACATTTTTGCAACAATTTAAAAGTGCCCTTAGGGTATGGAGCCCTTTATTTTACAAACATCACTCACCAGTGTTGTCATGTTGTTGAGGAGAACTGAAATGTGATGGAATCTGCTCAGGAACAGTTAGAGAGGGCTGGCGGAACTTATCTTTATTATCTTGCATTTGATATATAGGATGAAATATAATGAATGGAAAATAGTATGTAGGAGAAGGGGCATGAGACCCATCTGTGCTTGTTGCCTGTTCACAAGAAGACAATTACATTTTTGGACATGAATATATAGCTGCCTACCTGGCCACAAGAAAGTTGTTCCGTTTTTTTTTTTTAATATTCAATTTGTATTGATTTTTTGTTTCCACAACAAAAAAGAAAAAAAGACACTAATAAAGACAATACATTTAACTCAGCCACACTCTCCTCTTGTCCAACAACTGCCCTGTGGCCTTAACTCATATGGCAATAAAGAAAAAAAAAAAAAAAAGAAGAAGAGGGTTGGAGTTTGGGGAGTCCGGTACTCCTACCATAAATCTCTTGGGAGTACCTTAATCTTCGCATTTTTTATAGCTCTGAATATTTCTATTCTGTTCTATTCTATCCCGACCTAGCCGCCACCCCCTTTTATTATTTATTTGCTGGCATTAATGAATAGTAGTTCCGTCCTATGTCCTTTGAAGCCCCACTTTTCTTTCGAAGTTGTTCCATGGTCGCCATCTTAACTCGAATTCCTCAAAGGTGTCTCTCTGAATAGACGTCAGCTCCTCCATTAGTCTGTAGTAATCTACTCTTTTATACCAGTCTCTCGTAGTTGGAACAGTATTTTTATTCCAGAATAGCGGTATTAAAGTTTTAGCCGCGTTCAATAGTATGGGTACCAGCGATCGTTTATATGCCGCTGTCGGGATGTCCATAAGATGTAAAAGGCATATCGACGGGTCTGTTGGTACTCCGATAGTAGTAATCCTTTCGATCTGTTCTACTATCTGGGCCCAATATGGTTGGATCATAGGGCAGTCCCACCACGTATGGATATAAGTACCGATTTGGCCACAGTTTCTCCAGCATAGATTCGATTTAGTAGGGTACATTTTATGTATTCGGTCCGGTGTATAATACCATCTTGCTACAAATCGGAACATTGTGTCGGTCACTAAAGTGCTAATTGAAGTATTATAATTGAGATTAATTATTGTTTGTTTCTGTAGCTCCGTCCAGGTGGTCCCTAATTCCTGCTCCCATTGTTGAACATATGGTGGAGACAAGTTAGTTTGATGTTCTAATAAAATCTTATACAATTGAGATATCCCGTGTCGTGGGGGGTCCGAAAGAAAGAATAATTTTTCCAAAGGTGTGAGATCCAAAATTGTGCGCAATGGTCTTGGAAGTGCCAGCGTAAAATGAGATAATTGCCTGTGTCTCCATGTGTCAAATGGGTGCATCCCCCATTGTCTTCTGAGGGAATCTAATGTGTGTGGCCTATTTCCGTCACATACTTGAAAAAGTTTTAAGGTGGAGTGATTTGTCCATTTAAGAAAACCTGCATTGTGTAGTCCCAGTGTAAAAAATAAGTGATCATTCATTGACATTATAGGTGAATTGTATTCACCTACCAGCCGAACATAGAGTGTGTTCCATATGTTTAGAGTATGATAAGTGAGGGGTGATAGTGAAGGGCTTAAATTCCGATATTCCCGTGGTATCCAACAAATAGTTGATATAGTTTGAGCAGCAAGCGTGTTCTCTAGTTCAACCCATTTTTTGGTTTTAAGTTCCGTTTTTTAATGAATTTAGTTTAAAGAAATACATATGGGCATGATAAGACAATATGTTATCAATTCATCCTAAATTCATTTTAAAAATGTAATTGCCCAGATATACAAAAGGCATAAACATACCTAAGTTAATAATGGTTGTCAAAATAATAAAGCCACCAAGAACAAGAATAAAAGTAATATTTGTAAAATCCTATATTTTCCCCATATGCATTGGATTTGGCACAATTTTCTACAGCAATATACAAAATAGGTATGGGGAATGGGGTACTAGATAGGAAGAACTTTCCTAACTGCCTTTTTTTTGAAAAAAAACACAAATGTTACCATATGTTAAGGCCAAAAAATAATAATATATATATA
>NW_017306895.1:599637-655991 GCF_000935625.1 Nanorana parkeri
TATTATATATTAGATATAATATATCTAATTATATATATATATATATCTCGATATATATTAGATATAATATATCTAATATATAATATTTATTAGTTAAAAAAGAAGTTTCATTTTATGTAATTTTTCCAGCTCAGTCACCTAACTCCCACAGTGTATTTTGCTTTTTATTCCATTAAAGTGACATTAAACCCTCAGATTTTTAACATAAACCAATACTGTAATGTGTGCCTTACTGTAATCCATGGTTGTTTCCCTTCTCTTTGCTGCTCTTCCTTTTAAATCCTCATGTCTTCTCATGCTTGGGGAGAACTTCCCTTTTCAGCTCAGGGCCTCTTCCTGTAGTGCTGGCTCAGGTTACAAGCCTATAGAAACTAATACACAGACACTGTGTACAGATACAGATTTAAACACATTTATTAGCATGCTGACTTTTTTAAACACCAAGATATTACTGTAAACTGGTGAGGAGTGCTATAGTATGGGAACATTTATACACCCCCTAAAGATTTCCCCATGCTAATAATAATAATAATATCTCACTGATGCCTTAAAGAAAACCAATGAGCAATGTGAGAGTTCAATATACAGTAACCCATAGCAACTTATTAAAATTTCTTTTTTTTATTAAAGCATTACATTTAAACATTAAATGGGTCCACTGCTATCTGAATCTTTTGATGGACACTCAGATCTTATAAAAGTCCTCAATTCAAAGTGTTCACATAGCTCAGATTTATCTGAGACAATTATGATAAATAGATACTTTACACATTGATGTACATTTTGAAAGTTTTTTAAGTACTTGGGGTACTACTGAAACATTTTGAATACAGCAATCTTTCCTAAAGTAATAGACTTCTCTAAAATACAGTGTGCATGTGTTTTACAAGTTTCATTTATTCATGTGATTGTACTTAACTTTTCTGCATATAACCTGCTTACCTTATGTCCCTCTTGTGTCACATTTCTCCCTTTTATATAGAGATGAGGTTGGAGAAAGATATTGTTAGACTTAATGTTAGACTTAAAAAAAATATCATGTCCATTAACACATTATTTGCTAACTACTAAGACCATGCTTAATTTTCTGTAATGCTTCTCTGCAGAGCATTTGACCAGAAGCAACATCATGGCTAAATTGTTAAAACTATTTGCAGTACTGGAGTATGTGTTTAGTTCCAGTATCAATGTGGCATGTTTCCCCTATGCTTCATCAAGGTGCTTAGGTTTCCTTTATATGCAAACACATACAGGTAGAGTATTCAACTTTCATCAGAACTAACCCTGTATGTCCTTATAACTGTGGTAGGGACATTACACTGTAAGCTCCTTGGGAGAGCAAGGCCTAAAGTTAATGATCTATGTATTCTGTAAAGCACTGCTGAATTTGTTAGTCCTATACAAAGTTAATTAAATTAAAACTATACACATATGTATCACTATTGGTGACCAGATTTGGCACATATGGCCTCTCCGATAGCCAACAGGTACATCACAAATGTCCTAGATCCACTTACTTGGTGATAAATGCCTCAGGCACAGTCCTTCTCAGGGTGAAAGTTATTTTCCTGTGGTGTTAAATTAATGGGTGCCAGTCACTTTGAATATAATTCATGGTATGTTAATAGCAGGATACCTGATGGTTGAATTGCATATACAATCTTTGATCTACTGCACGGTCTTCTAGCTATCTAGATCCTTCTATCACAGAACTCTGCTGGTGGAATACATCTCAATATAAGTGGAGGTTCCTGTGCAGGCCCAGTCTTTAGATCAAGGCAGGACAGCAGTGGGAATGCTCATGTGGTGATTCCTACCTCAGTCAGTCATTCATCATCCCTGTGGGGGACAACCTTTGATTCCTCAAGGCCTAGTAGCAATTCAACACATCCAGCATCTTAGGGACACCTCACATGACAGGAAAACCCCACATAATTAACCACCCTCTGCTGCTGTCAATCAGTAGCGGACCTGATGGATAACTGCAAAAGAGGGTGGGTGCAATGCTAGTTTGATATTGGCTATTGCAAATTGAAATAGCCAATAGGAATCTAGCAATGCATTTCTATGGCCAAATTATTTTTTTTTTCTATTTTGACATGGCTCCGTGTCAGAATAAGAAAAAAAAAGAAAAATCAGTGTTTCTCTCCTTGGCGGCCGGGAGCGGGAGACTCCCGGAGCACCAGGGAGAGTTAGGCTGTCTGGAGATCAGTGTCCCTGGTTAGCTGATCTCTCTGCAAGTGGCCGGAGCCAGCCGTAACATCACGGCTGGCTCCACCCAGCTGTCAGAAGCAGGCTGTTGGTCGGCCAGCTTCGGCTTTCAGCACGGCTCAGCCAAGTTCGGGAGATGTACGGGCTATAGTGAATAGCCCGTAAAGCAGCCCTTTGGTTCTACTGAACCAAAGGGGTCCTGGGGGTGAAGCTAGCTGAAGGATCGGCCGAAGCTTCGGCTAGATCCTTTAACTGCTTCGTTAATAGATCCCTAAGTCTACACAGACCAATCACAAAAGAGACAAAAGAGTTTAGTAAAAAAACACTACATCCTTACACATATAACATGTGCGTGGTGGTGGGAGGGAGAGAAAAAAATCTCCTCTTTCACAATAAAAAGTATTAAATGTAAACTTAATTTAGCACCTCAGAGGTTATGAATGATAATTTAAATCAGGATTTATGTCTTTTTTTAGCTTTCCTTTTTTATACTAATTTTGTGGGATTATTTGGCCTGTGAGATGCCTTAATAATCAGCCTTGGTTATAAAAAGAATCAATCAGCCAATCACACCATCTTATATGGTCCAAGGGGTATGAATGCAATATCCGATTTTAGAGTCATGACAATTAGATTTCATAGCACCTGTACACTACAACAAGCAACATAATAGGCCCATCACTTGTATAATAGAAATTGTGGTTCCTGGAGGGCAAGCTGTATGACAGCCAAACTTTACAATGTAAGCAGTCATCAGAATCCCTGAGCCATGGAAACCCCTGCCAATTTCTGTACCTTTCTACACATTGTACCTAAGAACATATTATATAGTGTTCACTCACTCACATTCCTAATTATTTCTTTTATGCACCAGTAGAGAAAGAGAACCACCAGCAAGTGTTTTACTTTATAGACAATATGGTGTTATCAGTGTAAAAAAGTCTTGGAGAAAACATAGGTGAACTGAGGTTAACATACTGTAGTTGCCTGAGGCAATTCTTAGCCATAGAAATATAATTTACTGCATATTTAGAAAAGGGACAAAAAGGTTCCGGTTTTAGTCAGATGGTTTTCTTTTCTTCCTTTTATGGTATATACTTAAAAAAAGCGGGGAAAAAACTGCCTAAAAGTGTAGCTCTACTTTTGTTGAGAAAAACAATTCCCTCAATTTGATCCATATACATTGCAGAACTTTTAGTAAACTTTGTTTTATATTCCTACCTTTTTCTGTTCTTAAGATATATCTGCAGTGTCTGCATCCTTTAGATATAGGCAGGCATGTGGGACCATCTTACCAAAAATTAAACTCCTATTGCAGAGGATACCTAAAAGTTACCTTGCATCTCAGTGTAGGCTGAGATGCCCAGTACAGCAAGCCTCCTGAGCCCACAGCCCCATAGCTGTGTTGTGAAACTACAGCACTGCTGTCTTTGACTGACAGTTTTATGAGTTGTGGTGGTATTACTATTGTGCACTCACTGTTGTTAATGCTGGCTAGCTTTGAAACAAGGAAGCAAAACCCTGTGTATTATTCAGAGCAGTTCATATCGATAGCCAGCCGTGTTAGTAAAATAAAAGTCTTTATTTTCTCTTTAAAACACTCCAACAGAAACAGCTTGTTTTCACCAAACAAAACACATGAACAAAACTTCTCTTCAATATAACAGAAGGACCAGTTCACCACCTGTATACATAGGTTCCTTCTCAGGGTTAGCGTCCCAGCCTGCTCTCAGAGGGTCAAACGCAGACACCGATGCCCAGCAATGTCTCAGTAGCAGACAGTCCACAGTTCCACTCTTAGCCATGTCCTGCTCCAAACACACCTTACAGACACTGCAGACAAGCCGGCTTCCTGTGCTCTTTGAACACTCCCATCAGGTGGGTTAAACCTTACCAGGCCTGAATGCTTCTAGTCAGAGTTAGAGGCTCGTTCCCACCCAATATCTCTCCAGGCCTCTGGATTCTGGGTCCAATTTGAAGAATGCAAAGCAGTTTACCTTCTACAAAATCACCCTGGAACCCCTCACCATTCTTTGGTGAGAACTTCTGACAAAACCTGTTGTTTTAATCCCCTTAAAGGAACCATGACCTAAACATAGGGGAAATATACCGTCCATCCAGGACGCATTCCTGGCATCCTATACACCTGCATCTATTAAAATGACTGCCTCCACAGAGAGACATAGTGCAAAATGAAAATGACGAGTCCGTAATGGAAAAAGATCAGCTGCAGATAGACTACAGGCAATATCAGTTACTAGTCTTTTGCCCTCTGACCCTTTTTTTTTTTGTGGGGGGGGGCAAAATTCAGTATTGGGTAAAATTAAAAACTGTACACTGGCTGCTTACTTCTTGGTATCCATTGACATTAACTAGGGATGTCCCGATGCCACTTTTTCAGGCCCAAGTACATCCCCTCATGTACTTGCCGATACCAATTACCGATACGTTTTCTTAAAGGGACAGGAGACTTTAAATGATCCATAGTACAACTACATGTTATGTACTATGGATCATGGTTTAACCTATTCATGTTAGCAGTGGAGAATTGTAACTCTATTGCTGGAGTGTAGTAGAGGTGTGTGCTGTAAATATGTACTACATATACAGTACATACGTCCAGTACACTATAGCAATAGATTTACAATTCTCCCCTGCTAACATGAATAGGTTAAATCATGATCCATAGTACATAATAGTACATAACATGTAGTTGTACTATGGATCATGATTTAACCTATTCATGTTAGCAGGGGAGAATTGTAAATCTATTGCTATAGTGTACTGGACGTATGTACTGTATATGTAGTACATATTTACAGCACACACCTCTACTACACTCCAGCAATAGAGTTACAATTCTCCACTGCTAACATGCATGTGTTAAATGATCTGTAGTACAGGGCTGCATATCATGTACTACGGATCATTTACCCCATTCATATTAGCGGGGGATAATTGTAAATGTATTGCTGCAATGTACGGGACATTTGTGCTGTATATGTACAGTACATATAGATATACAATTCTCCACTGCTAACATGTATGGGTTAAATGATCTGTAGTACAGGGCTGCATATCATGTACTACGGATCATTTAACCCATTCATATTAGCAGAGGATAATTGTAAATCTATTGTTCAGTGCATTCTATATGTAGTATATAGTACATGTACATATAGAGTGCCTGCAACAATACATTTACAATGATCCTCTGCTAACATGAATGGGTTAAATGATCCATAGTACAGGGCTACATACAGATCATTTAATCCATTCATGTTAGCTTAGTATAATTGTAAATGTATTGTCTGCACTGTATGAGCAGTGTGTACTCTATATGTACTCTATATTTAGTACATATACAGTATATACTGCTCATACAGTGCAGAGAATACATTTACAAATAAACTTTGCAGCATAATAGTGTTCCCCCTCCCCTTGCCCTCACTCACTGTGCCGGAGAGAGCAGTGACGAATCAGCGCTGGTCCAGTGGGAGGAGCTCCAGGTGGGGTCCTAATTTAGCTGGCTCAGAGGTGCCTGCCAGCTCAATTAGAATCCCACCTGTAGCTCCTCTCGCCAGACCAGCGCTGACTCGCCGCTGCGTTTTTTTTTCTTACTTACCTCGCCGAGCGTCGTGTCACTAAATTAGGACGGAGACTGCCAGATGACCCCGCTTGGAGCTTCACCCACCTGAGCAACAGTGACGCGACGCTCGGCGAGGTAAGTAAGAAAAAAAAAAACAGCGCAAGCTTCGGCGCTAGGCATTGGGGCATTTTGACAAGTACAAGTACCTGTCAAAATGCCTTGTATCGGGCCCGATTCCGATGCTAGCATCGGTATTGGGACATCCCTAACATTAACTGTAAACTTGTGTTTTCCAACATTGCATTTACAATGTGGTCCAATTCTTTCTCCTTATTCTCCATAAGAATGAACAAAGAGACATGATGGATACGATGGGAGTGTGTCCTGGGAACATCAAGCACAGACTTCACAGCTGGAGCAACAGTCCTATGCATACAGCTGGTACAGAAGTAATATTATTGGATAGATGAAATGAGTCACAGCATATCATGTGAATTATTAAAACGCACATAATTTTGGTTGCTATAAATTAAGGCTAAATTAATCTAGGAAGAAGAGTATTTTTAGATATAATTAGTTGTTGCTTTTTGTCTAAACATATTTAGCATATATATTAATCACACTTACTACTCCAATTTACACCTTTTGCCACATGATAGAAACAAACATGGCCCATTTTTTATTAGAAAAAAGAATGTCTGGTTTCAGTCACACCATTATTATACACCTAATCCCCTATTGTATCTTAAACATTACTGGCGACATTACTGCACATCTGTTCACCAATATAGCAATAGTAATTACATTTTTGTATCTGCCTTTCAGGCATAATGTAACGTATGAGAATTGCTTCTACAACACAAGCTGCATTATACATTTAACCCGCTGTCCATGGTGCTAGTTCTGGATCACACTGATTGTGCATTGTTTCCTTAGGATGATGCACAACATGTGCTAAGCCATAACAATCAGATCTCAGTTTAGTACAATCAGATGAGTTAAACGATAAGCCACTATTGTTTTTCTCTGAAAAATAAATCTGTCATCAGTAAAGAGCATATTTATTCACAGTACTGCACAAACAGCCATATAAATACAATTCTTAGAAACCTTAACAGAACAGTATCCACTCAGATATCATTTTTCGTTAGTTCATATTATGAACAATAATTCACAGCAAATATAAATGAGTGTTTGCTGTGGGTTGCAACAGTTTATTAATTGTTCTTTGCCTTGAGACACACCTTTTGATATATTTTTTTATACTTATATAGCATTTGCAGTGCTATGTCGGTAATAAAGCAACTGATAATGTATGCATCTGGAACTTTAAATAGTCATGAAAATCTTATAACATGAAACTAATGTGAAAAAAGCACTCAAAGATTGACCCACCATTCTGATTTTTTAATGGAAACCAGTGCTAAAAGAAATATGGGTCCTCCAACTGCTCTCATTCTTCTGAAAATGCTAGATGCCTGCCTTTCTTTAACTTCAATACTTTCAATATTTGAATACTGTCACAAAGGGGCATAAGGGGGCATACTGTCACAAAGACCGTACATCTTGTGTAAGCTTCAACTAGAGTGACTTTCTTTACTCATGGAATGTGTGAACAGAGAACCAGGGCTGCCGAGAGAAGGCAACTATGTTCTGTTGTGAAGAGTAACAATAAAGTCATGTTACTTTTCCCTGCATGAGAAAAGCAAGACTCACTTTAAATTGTAATAGTCATATTATGGTACAGCCCTGTATCTCAGGTTTGTGTGTATATATTGGTATTTATATATATTCTCTCCATCACAGCAGACAAATAAGTTCAGTGTAAGGGCTTTGTTATATTTTTTGAGCGTAAGCTTTTATTTAAAGCTGGGTAGGTTGCCTTAAGCTGGCCATACACCTAAATATTGTTTGCAGATGTTCTATGGTCAGATGGAAAAAGTGCAGCAGATTTCTCCATCTATGCTAAACTGTGTGGATGGAGGAATCTCCCATTGGGACAAGCTTCAGTATCATGCTAGGTGGCCCCTCTGGCTCTCAAAATACCTGAACAATTACTGCATCCAATCAGATTGTTCAGGTATTTTGAGAGCCAGTGGAGCTGACTAGCAAGATACTGAAGCTTGGCCCAGTGGGAGATTCCTTCATCCACACAGTTTAGGGTAGATGGAGGAATCTGTTGCACTTTTTCCTTCTGACCATAGAAAATATGCAGATAGTCTGTAGGTGTATGGCCAGCTTTAGCCAAATATTGCTATTCTTCCAGGGAGTAAATACAGGTAAATAAGTAAATAAAAAAATATTGCCTAAAAGGTAAGGCTGCAATATTATAGAACTTCAATAGTGTCTGCTCATTTGTGACTGGTTTCTATACAGGATCTTAGGAAGATACCATTTACTTTGTACTAAATAATACAGATGTAATGTACCATGACAGTGTATGCTCATTGTTGACTGTACATGCTGTTTCCATTCTTTGAAACAAGCATTTCAAATAACACATCTGAATTAGCTAGGTCTCATTTCCAAGTTACACCTTCTGTTATTAAATTACGTTGCCATGCCCCATTGAAAGCTTGCTAAATTTATTTAGTTTGCTATAACATTAAATTACATTTACTGGGGGGATAAAATTGTTTTGAACTAAATTAACCATTTCATTTCACACACCCTCATTCGAACTGACAGATGCAAATTGTAATGCTCAGGTTTATTCATCCTCAATTTCACGCTACTGCACCCTAAGAAACCAGCAGAAAATTATGGTTTGGCAGATTTAATTAGTAGCCAAGAAGATGCATGTTCAAAACAAATACATATATCCTTAATCAATAGAAGCTACACACTAGCAATATCCATCTCTTTCATGGGTAATCATTCTCTTGCAAAATATCTGTCATTCAAATGTAGATGAGTTGTATAGGATATAAAGTTATTGGATTTAAACAATATAAGAGTAGCAAGGAACAAAGAAAAAATATGCAGTTATAGGTTACAATTGGCTTTTTGACAATTACTTGGAGAAGTGTGAGGAGAGTAAACCATACTCTCCCCACTGTTTTGAGCCAGTGTGGGACACTGACATTGTCATATCCCAGCTCTATACTTAGATCTGGGGATCATGTAACTACTGATTGCTCAGCTTTCAGTCTCTCATCCCTGGGAGAGCAATAACAGTCAGTCACCACTCCCCACAGGGACTCTCTCCTCACTTATCTGTTGCTCCAGTGCTCACTGGAGGGACAGACAAGAGAATGGGCAGGCATAGCTGGCTCTGGCTCTAAATAGGCAGACTCATCTTGTCGCTGGCTGCAGCGCAACTCCCGCTAATGCCTGCTATCCACTATCTGCTGATGTTGGGTCACAGGAGTACATTACTAAATGTACCCCTGTAACCCAAAAGAGAAGTAAAGCCAAAGTTTGGCTTTACTTCTCGTTTAAGTGCTCCAACAGCTGCACATTGCCTGGAACGGCCAAAAGAAAAACATCAACATAAACCTTATTTCCTATTCTAGGACTTTTATTTCCACATACTGAAAATATACTGTATATGGACATAAAAATCTTGTGTTCCTACCTTTTATGCCTTTAATATTTGTGGGCTACTTGTCCTTTTAAAAACTATTGGCTGAATCCAGTTTATCATTTTTAATAATTTAGTAAGCCTTACTAGAAGATTACATTTTCCATTTAGCCAAGCCAAGCTGAATGAACATTGTACATTAGATAGACCACATCATTTTTTGAAATGGATAACTGTGATTTTAGAGGAAAGCATGCAATTACATCAATAGTAAGAGCGAATAGAAAAAGTTGTGGGTGCTCATCTGTTAAGAGTATGAGTCTGGTATGAATTTTGGTGGGCCCCTATGTCTTTTAAACAAGCAGGCAGGTAAATGTAATTTAGAGGCATTGTTTTAAAAAATGTAAATGTTGCTGTAGTACATTATATACATTGTACAGGTGTGCCACTTTAGGTTTAGGGCAGCTCTCAAGTGCGTTATTTAAAATAATTTAGCATTTTAATGGTTCACTTTAAGCATTAATAAAATAGCTGCTTCCCACTGAATAGAATTTAAAAAAAATTGTAATGGTACATGTCCTTCAGGGCAGCGCCAAGCTACTCATGACTTTTTTGTGTGTGTGTTGGGGGGTCTCCATGTCATTTGTTTACAAAAAAAACAAGCCGGAAAGGAAATGCCATTTAATGGCAAATAGTTTTTTTACTTTGTAAAAAAAAAAACAACATAATCATGTTTAGGACACTCCTTAAGCATGTTTTTCAGTGAATTTTTTTGCATGTTTCACTTTAGACATTGTTAAAAAACCTGCTACCCACCGAACTGTATTTGCTGTCCCCCAGGGCAGTATTTGACTCCCTTGTTTTTGCCTTGAAAATGGAAAGAATTGATTTCTCAAATTTGCCACTCATTGAATTCAATGTGGTTTGTATTGAAGTTTGCAATTTGCAGACTTTTTGAAGAGTTTGCATAATCTCCTGCAAAGTGCATTAGTTTGCCTTTTTCCTAAACTGTTAATAATTTCAGTTTGGGTCAAACTCATGGTCAACCAGAAACCAAAGCTTATGCCTAATGATAAGCATTTTTAATGTAAGTAGAAGAGAGCACATTTGCAACTCCATCAGCATGACAAGTAAAAGACAAACATAATTGAAAAAATAATGTAAAGATTTTTTAACATTTTGGTTATTTATAGAGGCCAATGAGACCACAACATTTCTACTGCACTGGCCTAGGAGAATACAAACAAGACAGGGGCTACAATAGATAATATGAGCTGGCAACTTAAAATTGTTACAATTATACAAACTTAATTTAATGTGGGAATGTAATGTTATTCATATTATTATTATTAATAATAGTAATCAAAATGCCTTTATATAAAGTCTGTGTTTACTTTTTGTAAACTATTTTTAAAAGTGTATAAAGTGTATACGATATGTAGTATTCCTATATATGATACAATTCATTGCAAAACACTGCATTTACCCAACACTAATAACATAGCTGGCACATACTGTATCGGACAAGGCCAGGTCATCAAATTATCACTGCTACCAAATATTGGGCTCTAAGGACTATATTCCTGCTCTGGAAGGGGCTTATCAGAGGTCAGGGGAGAATCTCAGTTTAATAGCAATGACTACATTCTGTGCACAGCCTGCTGACATCCTCTACCTCTATGATGTAAACTCACATACTACTCTCATTCTTTTAGAAAAATATATTTTCTCTGTATTCTTTTATCCTTATACCTTTTTAAGAACAAAATAACATATCTGAAAATACTATTTCAGAGTATATCAGGTGCCTTGTTTAGTTTTTTTACTGTGAGAGTTTGGAATGTAATATGCATATTATTATGTATTATATGATCAGGTAGGAAAGAATATTAAAACCTTGACATGCAATTTTATAGCTGCAGTTTCTATCCGTTGTATGTACTGTACATTTCTCTCCTATTTTTAGAACTCTTGGAAGATATGACTATACATAAAAGCAGTGCATTTAAATAAGATGATTTCTACATGGCTACATTTATTGCTTCTGGTCTAAATATGAGGTGTGAAGAAGCACACAATGATGATTAGGATCATACCAGAGTCCTTTTAATGGAGTCTTCTCTATACTCGCAAATTAAAATAAGCTCAGTCAAGTGACAAATGTATGTTATTTTCCAGGGTGCCCAAAGGCCTGTTGATGTAAGGTAGAATGAGCTGAACTACACTATTTATAAGTCATGTAAATGTACTTATATTGGTGTTGCTATAATTTAATCCATCATTTCTTAATAAGTATCCAGCTGAACTGGTAAAAAGACTATTTCCACTGAAATAAACTGTCTGCCTCTGGATATTTTAATCACATTTATGTAGAGGTGGTGTACGTGTAATTGAGATTTTAGTCATGATATGACAGCCTGTTATGTTTTATAATTTTTATATCACTATTTAGAGGGACAGCATATATTATCTTATATATACTGTATCTTTAATGTGTTTTGAAACCCTCTGTTCAGAGACAGGGGCATAGATAAGGGGGGTAGGGGGGTTCAAACTCCCCCTAAGTGTCCTTGCAGTGGCGGCATCCCTTCAGATGTATCAGATGTACATGTGCCTGCCTAGCCCTGGATGATCAGTACATGCTTCAGTGCGGGCCCAGAAGGCTGCACGGAGACAGAACGAGCAATCAGGTAGCAGGGGGAGGGGGAGGGCTTGTATTTTCTGTGAGTATACTTCTGATTTTAGTCCACTGTGTTGCAAAGTCCAAAATCCATTGTGCTCCCATGTCCCGAGTCCAGTGCATTCCCTATGTCCTAAGTCCAGTGCATTCCCTATGTCCCAAGCCCAGTGCGTTCCCTATGTCCCGAGTCCAGTGCTTTCCCTATTTCCGAGTCCAGGGCATTCCCTATGTCCTGAGTCCTGGCCATTCCCTATGTCCCGAGTCCAGGGCGATTTCCTGTACGAATCACACACACCACCTGTCCTTCCCGGAGCTGCCCGATACGGCCGTGCACGCCGCATGGAGCTGTGCGTGCCAGCTTTTTCTCATGTGAAGGAGGCCTAACTGTTAAGTTGTTTTACCAAAAGAGAAGTTGACATTGCTTTAAAACCTGGTTACAACCTTCACGCCGGAACGGATAGGCCCCCACCCTCTCAGGATGACACGACTCTCTCTCGCTACGTCAGCGACTCCCAGATGCCCTCTCTTACACCGGAGGTTTGCACTCAGCTAGAGGCCCCGATCTAGCGGAATACGACCTTGCCCTTAAACAGGCCAAATCGGGTAAAGCCCCTGGCCCTGATGGCTATTCTCTACCATACTACAGGACCTTCTCGCCCCTCACTTCCTGTCCACGTTCAATTCCATCATTTCGGGCTCCTCCCTTCCAGGGGACGCCTTACGAGCACACATTGCGGTCATCCCCAAACCCGATAAGGATCCCTCGCTATGCGGTAGTTATCGCCCGATAGCCCTCCTCAACCTAGACTTGAAGCTTTTCGCCAAGATTATAGCCAATAGACTGCTTCCTTACATCCCTGACCTCGTGCACTTGGATCAGGTGGGTTTTGTTCCGGGACGGGAGCCGAGGGACAACACTACTAGGGTGATTAATGCAATCCACCATGCCCGCTCCACCCTGTCACCTCTCATGCTGTTATCCACGGACGCGGAGAAGGCGTTTGACAGGGTGGAGTGGTGCTTTATGCAGGCGACCCTGCGACACATAGGTTTGGGGCCCGTCATGTTGAAATGGATTTCTGCACTATACTCATCCCCATCGGCTGCTGTCCGCGTGAACGAGACCCGCTCGGATTTCTTCTCCATCTCCAACGGAACGAGGCAGGGATGCCCTCTCTCCCCGCTCATTTTTATACTTACCCTGGAACCATTCCTTTGCCGGATACGTTCCCTACCTTCCTTCCACGGCCTATTGAAAAACTCTGGTGAGCTTAAGGTCGTGGCCTTCGCCGACGACCTGATCTTCTTTGTTTTGGAACTGCGTACATCCCTCCCTGCCCTCCTACGTGAACTCGAGTCTTACTCCTCCCTTTCCAATTTCAAAATCAATTTCTCTAAGTCGGCGGCTCTCAATATCTCCCTTCCACAGGCGGAGGTGGAGTACCTGCAATCCTCTCTCCCCTTTGCCTGGTCAATCGACGCCCTGAAATACCTGGGCACCTACATGGCTGCGGACTGCGCCATTGCCCCATTACTCCAGAAGACCAAGCAGGACCTTCTATCCTGGCACTCCCTATCGTTGTCTTGGTTTGGCCGATGCAATGCCATCAAGATGACGATCCTTCCGAGGATACTATATCTGTTCCAGGCCCTACCCATCCGAACCCCCCGTTGTTCTTCCGTCGCTTGCGCCAAATGTTTACTGCCTTTTTGTGGTCCCACGCCCCAGCGAGAATTCGATTTGACACTGTTACTCTTCCCAAAAACAAAGGGGGCATAGGCCTTCCAGACATGGCCAAATACTATAAAGCGACCGCACTCGCTCGGGTCTTGGATTGGTGTTGTCACCGGCGGACCAAGCAATGGGTTAATATGGAAGAAGAGGATGCCAACTATGCCCTGGAGGGATTGCCATGGCTTTCCTCACCTTTGACCTCTGCTACACGTCTTCACCCCACTATTGCCCACACGTTGACGCAGGTTAGGTCGCTTTTTCGCTCCTCCGATCTCTCCCCCTTTCCGTCGCCCATGACCCCGGTACTTGGGGACCCTGACTTTCCTCCTGGGGTAGACGAGCCCCGATTTTGTCACCTCCGGGATGCCAATAAGTTCCGGGTCTGCGATATGCGCTCCTCCGACAGGCCCTCCCCATCCGTATCCCCCCGTTGTTCTTCCGTCGCTTGCGCCAAATGTTTACTGCCTTTTTGTGGTCCCACGCCCCAGCGAGAATTCGATTTGACACCGTTACTCTTCCCAAAAACAAAGGGGGCATAGGCCTTCCAGACATGGCCAAATACTATAAAGCGACCGCACTCGCTCGGGTCTTGGATTGGTGTTGTCACCGGCGGACCAAGCAATGGGTTAATATGGAAGGAGAGGATGCCAACTATGCCCTGGAGGGATTGCCGTGGCTTTCCTCACCTTTGATCTCTGCTACACGTCTTCACCCCACCATTGCCCCCACGTTGACGCAGGTTAGGTCACTTTTTCGCTCCTCCGATCTCTCCCCCTTTCCGTCGCCCATGACCCCGGTACTTGGGAACCCTGACTTTCCTCCTGGGGTAGACGAGCCCTGATTTCGTCGCCTCCGGGATGCCAATATGTTCCGGGTCTGCGATATGCGCTCCTCCGACGGATGGCTCTCCGCCAGCGAAATTGGTCGCCTACTGGACCCCCCGTTGGACTCTTGGGGAACCCTTCAATTGATGCATTTCCTGCTTTCCATCCCCAACCACCAGCAGCTCTCCCGACCTCTGACCCCCTTTGAGCAGCTCTGCAGAGAGGGACAGCCACTCGTCACGCAATCTCTTCTCTGTATTCCCTGCTGATATCCCCCCCTCCGGACTCATATCCGTCCTTCTTGACCAAATGGGAGAGGGAATTGAACACAACCCTCACACCTACCCAAAAAGATTGAATACTTTACTTCGCACACCACTCCTCTGTCGCAAACCTGGTTACATTTAATTTGCTAAACCTATGTGTATCATAAACAATTGATTTTCATTAAAAAAAATATTTTTACATTTTTTTCTTTTGATCTCCACCCCCTCTTTTAGCCACTTCCTGTCTATATGCATTTACTCTAACATCAGCTGCACATCATTGCTTTGGTGACAGTAGGCATTGTGACACCTGCACAATTACTTTAAGAATACCCCATAATAGGAAGTACCCGAGCAAGGTTCTTCATGGCAGGATCACCAGATATAATTTTATTGAAAGTGTATGCATTTTAAAATACATTACATTGTTTTAGAGTTTAGCAACTGTGTTTAGATCTTTGATTATTTAATATGGATTCTTGATACCAATGACACAGAAGTGTGAGTATTATGAATAACAACCATTAAGTGCTTTTTGATACAAAAAATAAAATATCAAAAAAATATCAACCAGTCCCTCTTTCTTTTGGCACAAATGCTAATTTATGATGTCAGGAATAGTACAGAAGTTACCCGTTGTCAGCATTCCTTTGTGATCATGCTGTTTAGTGCAGGGTCCCATGTTATATCTTTTGGAGTTCTTTTTAAATCTGAAGTAAAGCCAAACTTTGTTTTGGCTTTACTTCTCTTTGATCACTATGATGTAAAGTATGATTTAAAGACAAGGTGGCACATTGAGGGAAGGTTTACCTACATTTAGCTTTAGACTTTCTGCTCATTCTTGAAATTGAATTCCCCAACAATTACATCAGTTTTTTTCATTGTATATGTGAGTCCTGGCTTCTTGCTGTTTTGGTATGGCACACTTTGTGAAGTATTCTTGAAAGTTATTTTGAATGTAAACTGGAGTCCTGATTTGGCTTGTTGCTCTTTCATAATATGAATAATTATGTGCCAGTCTGTTAGTTATGTTGGCTTTACAGGATCAACTGGCTAATATTCACTGTGCTATGTATAACCAATGCCTCCATGGAATATTAGGTCTGCACCAATGGTATAAATTGGCCCAATCTGCCATAAAGACACTCTCTTAACCCCATGTTAAAACTCAGCCAGCATGCACCCAAGGTAGATATTCTTTAGTAAAGCAAGTTTTGGGTCTACTTTCTAAAACATGGAGAACATTGAACACTGAACATTGGTTCATTCATCCATAATAACAATACCCGAAACAAGACTCTTTATGTGTAGATATAAATGTGCTGTCATGCATTCCACACAAATAAACTTATATCAAGAAATAAACGGGTAAATATGTAAATTGTACTCTATTCAGTTTACCAATTCACTAAACAAAGCATTTACAAAACCCTGCTTTCGGTACACTGTGCCCTACTTTTATGGCAGTTAGTCCATTTAGATATAAAAGCACTTTATCCTATGACTCCTATAAAGGTCACAAAGCTCAAATTTGGTCTTAACAGAACACTTACAGGGCTATTCACAAAAAGGTGAAGAGTTTGGCAGGAGAAGTGAACAATCTAGGACAACATAGCTGAACTGGAAAGTGAGCTGAATTGGGGAATTTTTCCAAATCAGCTATTTTGTCCTAGAAGTTCGCTTCTCCTGCCTTCTCCAAACTCTGCTTATACCATATGTCACTGCAAATGTGGTATACACTAAGTGGTCCATGTAACTATAGGCTCAGAACGTACAGAGCACACCAGGTTATACTTGGTATATTCACTGTGATCAGTAATGACAAATCTGTCTTGGATGTAGAAACTCCTATTTAATACTTGACTGGAAATTTGATCTGATAAATAGTTCATGGTACAAATGTAAGAAGCAGTTTTCCAAAAGGTTTGGACATAGGGGCTACTATAATATTACACATAAATGTTTCTGACAGTGATCCAACTTATGATTGCCCAAAATAAATATTCTTAATTAATAAAATAAAAATATATTGATGAAAAGAAATTAAAAGAAAATCTGTGGTTATTAAACCAATATCTCACCAAACCAAAATGTTTGTCTCAAATATTGTGACTATGTTCCTGAAACATTTTTCATATTTTCATTACTTCATTTAAATAATTGTATTTAACCCATCTTGAAACTCAGGTTAATTAGATGTATACTGTATAGTTTAGTATCTAATGAACTGCATTCTTAGCGTACCATGTACTATTTATTTTATTTTATTTTAAGTAATAGAATTACAAAGAATATAATTAAAAAGCTTTCCACTGGAAAGTATACAAGACATCTTGATTCCAGTGTTATAGAGGAAGTGTAAATAATACAAAAAAAATACACATCATCACCTGCACTCAACTCGAAGACATAGGTAATGCTTGGCACGCATTGTTCAAATTGTGGAATGCCAGTCGGAGAAAGGACACCCTGCCGAAATCTCCACATGTGTTAGGAAGGAAATCTTATGTGGATGAACAAGCTGACAATGTGAAATAAGCTGCTAAAAATAATTTGCTGCACTTGTCTTCTAAAAGAGAAAACACTATGGTGTTACAAAGCACAAACATAATAAAATTTTATGGAAGAAACAGATTCAGTAATTCAATGCACTATGCATCAAAATAGCAAGAAATTGAAATCAAGGCACTAAAATCAAGAAACAAAACACATATATCCATGAACTGGACACTTGACCTATTTGCACATTCATTCATGTGAAGATATATGTACAGCTCATTGAGATATGAACATGCAAATAATCAGAAGATCTTGATTCAAATAGTGTCATGAGATATAGCTAAAATACATGAAAAAAGGCACATACTATAAAAGTGATACGGTGCATCAGTTTGCATGATCTACATTTTTGCAACTGCAGATTTGTCATAAGGAAAAAGTAAGTACACCTCTACAAGTCGATGTGGTGAAAGGTGATAATACAATTAAATGAACACAATCTATATAAAAACTAATGTGTATATACTAAATGTGGATATGTGAAGTTAACTGGTTAATTGTGGAAGAGAAGCAACCATCAACTTACTGCAGCAGCACCGTGCCAGAGCATAGAAACATTTAGACTGCAGCTTTCCTGAATCCAACTAACATTTCCAATAACAGAGAAGTAGACTATAGATGAGACTGTTTGTAATCCATATACATTTTATCTTTATGTTTTTCTTTTTATGCCTCTCGTTTAGAACGGTTATGGTTTGAGTGGCTCCGCTCCACTGACATCGATTTGTTGTTTCCCATTATCGTTTATCGTTTTATCATTTATCGTTTATCGTTTTATCGTTTATCGTTTTTGTCGAAAAACATTTTTTTCCTTTTGAGTTAAGGATTTATTCATCTTTCACCTTGAGTGGCTCCGCTCCACTACCGCAGATTGCTTGTATATGATTACATCTTTCAAATATGATGGACAACTTGTAGTTCCGCTCTAGATCACCATCTCACTGTTTTATTGTCTGGCACAATAATTCATAGGTAGATTTCACTTAGACGGCAGTCCACAATCCATTTTTTTGCACCAATTTCACTGTGCGCCTTTGGGTTCACAGTTTGTACTAGACACGGCTATTTAGCACTTTTTGATACTTTTCAAGTCACTTCCGCTTAAAAGCCATCACTCAGTTTTTTCACATACTTTATTTATTAGCATTTGTGATCACATATCCACATTTAGTATATACACATTAGTTTTTATATAGATTGTGTTCATTTAATTGTATTATCACCTTTCACCACATCGACTTATATAAACTATTGTTTTGATGATATATCACGGACAAACCAAATAGATTTTGAACCGAGCGCAACACACAAGCCTTCCATTTTACATCTATACATACATTGTTGCTGCTGGTGCCGACATACCTACTTCCAGCGCAAACTATTTTGTTTAATATAAGTACACCTCTACACTTACCACCACTTCAAATCCATTAAATTAGTATCCGAAGAACCACATTAGGTGTTGTGTAAATAATTATAACCTCCTTAGACTATCTTATTTTAATCTCATATATCTAGGGTCTGGAGCTCTCTAAAGCCTTCAGAAAAGATAGCTGTGGACACCTATGAGTCTAGCAAGGGATTTAAAGGGATCACCAATTGATTTGAAATGAATCATTCAATCGTAGGAAAAATAATCTGCAAGTATGCAGGACTGGCAGGCTCAGAAAATACAACCCAGGAGCTGACTGTTCGATGCAAAAGTTTCCAAGAACCCAAACATTTCACAAAGTGTCCAGATACCTTTTGCAGTTGGGGTTAAAGTGTATGCATCTACAATCAGAAAACAGATTGCACCAATTCAACATGCATGAGATGTGTTAAGAAAAAGACTTTGCTGTCCAAAAATAACATTAGAGCAAGATTATGATTTGCTACTGAACATATAGGCAAAAACCAGGGCTTCTGAAACAATGTGCTAAAGATTGGTCAAGGATCAAAGATACATTTGTTTGGTAATGGAAATGCTATGTTTTGGGGTTGCTTTGCTGCTTTAGGGCCTGGGCAGCTTTCAGTCTTAAAGTTAACCTATACATTCTGCATAATATCAAAGTGCATTTGATGAGAATGTGGCCTGTGGGGATGAGTTGTTGAAGGCAATTAGACAGTTCACTTTGCATGGGGAGTTTTCACTTTGCAAGGGAATTTCCCTTAGCTTAGTGAATACCCAATAGTATGCAGAATAAAAAGACAGCATTTTTGCTCCTACATGATAGGATGATGGAAGTCATCAGAGCTTCACTTCATTCACTAAGCTTAGTGGAAAATTCCCTTGCAAAGTGAAAATGCCATTGCTAAGTGAAGAGCCTATTTGGCTTAGTAAAAAGATCTACAGAGTTATTCACACAGCTGCCAAAGGCAGCTGTGTGAATAATAGACTTATTCAATAAACTCTTTCACAGGCCAGAGTCCTAGAAATTCTAAATTCCCTCCACAGGATCTTCAATTCATCTCTACTGAGGGTTGGGTTGTTATCTGTAAACTGCAATAAGCTGATTCCTCTCTGCTCTGATGAACTCAGTGTGCTGACCCTCCCCCCTCCTCATGAATGAGCACACACTCAGCTTTGAGGAGAGAACAGAGAGGAGAACTCCTACCTATGAGTCATCATCACATCTCCTCACAGCCCTGTGTGTGAGGAATATCTCCTCATAGCTCTGTGTCTGTGTGTGAGGAAGATCTCCTGCACTTGTTGTGTCTGTAGACCTAGGATGTGCGGTGTCACCGGGAATGTGCGGGGTCACTGGAGATGTGCAGGGTCACCAGGAATGTCCGGGGTCACCGGGAATGTGTGGGGTGATCGGAGATGTCGGGTGTGTGGGGTGATGCACGGCGTGTCATCAGGGCTGTGTAATGTGTATTGGTGCATCCCTAATTGAAGATTTGTGTCTGGGGGCACTGATGTGGATCTCCATCTTGCAGAGTTTCCATCTTATATTTGGATCAGGGGCGGACTGGGCCGGGGGGCAGGGTGGCAATTGCCCCCCGGGCCTCTCCGATGCCGTCGCGTACGGCCCCCGTGACCCCCCACTGTCGCCGGCATCCGATGCGGCATCTGTGATCGGCGGCCGCTGGGTCCTCGGCTTCTCGGGCTGCCCTCACGATGACTTGGAATGATTTAGTTGAACATCGGGGGGCATATATGTTTCACAGCGCAGTGTAAATCACATTATATACATATTGTCCAGGGGACAGTGCAAAGTGACCGGGATATTTTTATTTTACCTGTAACTACAGTTGTAGGGCTGTTGTGATTGCTAAAGAAATCCATTATATTTTGTTCTGAGCGATTACTGGTGACAAAATATAACAGATTTATTTAGCTTTACTTACAACAATCCTCCAACTGTAGTCACATCTCCCGGTCACTCCGCATTGCTCAGGGGGTGGTACCACTATAAATATTAAGGAAGCATGTGCACAAGAGAAGCAAATCATTGTGGGAAAAGGAGTTTTTCCATGCCCTACATTGTAGTTTCCACTGTACACAGCAGTCTGGCGGCCATTTAAAAAACATGTGGAGCCTTAGAGGACAACTAAAAAAAAAGTTTGTTTTTGTGTTTATATCCAAGATCTGCATATGCCGGCATCATCTACACATACAGTAGTAGTTTTAATCCAGCCGGACTGCTCTGATATTAATATCATGATATCAGCTGTGCTAGTAGGGTTGACACCTTTTCTTCAAGCCAAACCCGAAAACTGTAGCACCTCGCGGCAATTTGTTTGTAAAGTATACACTATGCATATATTTGGAGTTAATCACAACTTGCCAGTGTGCCACAGGTCCCCAGATATATACTATATAAAGCAATATTCATATTCTTTGCCGCACTCATTACCCGATATCCCAAAAGTAACGGGTGCTCGTAATGACTGCGGATGGCGCCACTCACAACAGAACTCCAATACAGATGTCACCAGCACCATGATTCCATGTTAGTGTAAATTAGGGATGCACCGATACAAGAGGTGCACCGAAATGAAGATTTAAAAAACGAAACCGAAATAAAAAAAAATGTCAGACCGAAACCGAAGATGTTTTTTATTTTAACTTTTTCCCATTTTTTCAAATATTTTTTTAATAAACTTTTATATTTTTTTATATTTATTTTTATTTATTCATTCATTTTTTATTAAATATTTTTCTTATGCAATACTAAGGCCTTGTTCCCACCGAACGCGTGTGCGTCCAGAGCGGAAGCTGCTGGAACGCACCACGATCGCTGTGAAACTTCCCCCCCGCGTTTAGGGGCGTGGCATTGCATTGTATTCATTGGCACCACTTCCACGCCCCCCTGCCCGCAGTGCGATCGAATGTGTGGCAAAACTTTGCAAGGGTTCCGTTTAACTGCAAATTTAAAAAATAGGGCAAGCCCTATTTTTTGCGTTTGTAGTGGAACGGAACACTGGCAAAGTTTTGCCAAGCGTTCGATCGCACTGCAAGTCAAGAAATTATTTACTACATATATTATCTGTGGCAATACGCTTCTATTGTAACGTGTGCGTTTCAAATATGTGGAGCTATACTGAGATATACAATAAGTTATTACAAACATTACATATCAGAAACCTGTATGCTATTGTAATCTGCAGATTCAGCCAACCCTTGTGAGTTTGTCCAGCTTTGTTCCATGTGCACTCCTCCCTCTACTGACATGAGATATTTTACAGCTATAAAAACTACTCCCAGATAGCGTTTTGATTAATCACTTGGCTCTGATACTGGCAAAATACATTGACAGTTTAAATCCCTAGCTGCAAAACTGATTGAATATATCAACACAATCTAACAAGATCGCTTCCGTATACATAAAAACACATAACATGGTAGCTGGTAGTACCTTGATCTGTAAATGTAAGCAGTTTGATTTGCCAGAAAATGACTGTGTGTATGACCAACAATGTATTTTACATTATTACTTAAACAACTGCAATGTGCCTCTGCTCCACTGCAGAATTATGGTGAGGCAGGTGGCTCCAAGCATCAAAGGCCATGATACATATTACCCATGGTTTATCTGACTCAATCTATTCTTCCTTCAGCTAGCATAACCAGTGGAAGAATCATTAAGAATGAGTTAGCACCTTGAGGTTCAACAAAATTGACCAAATAAATGTGAGCAACAGTACAATTTCCTCCAGCAATGTTGCAAACGTTTGACAATATCTATTTACACAGCCATAAGCATGAATGTCACTAATTATTGCTACCTGCAAGTAGAAAGGAAGTATACCTCATTTGTAACTGTAATTGTTTTACATTGTAAACACATTTTTCCACATAATAGAAGTTTCTCTGTATCTTAAGAAAAGAGGAAAGTAATTATTTATAATATTATATATAGGTAACTCTTTCAACTTACCTCATAATGAAAAGCATGTTCACTAACATTACCAGATGGGCTTGTTCCAGTAATGGCCATCTACGCTTTTACTGTGTGCTTTATACTGTATGTCTTGTTTTACTTTCGTCTTGCATATGTTCTTATAATTCTTTATGGGATACTTCCCACTATCTGGAGACTTTAGGAGGTACTGTGCATAACTCTGGTGGTTTATTTAACTCATTTGTTTTCTAGCACACACAACCTCTTCCTAATATTCTGCACCAGCATCTTACAGAATCAATCTTGAGCAGCTTGCAACCAAATGCCTGATTAAAAAGTTAGTAGACCTTAAGTACAATTACTTTAGCTATATGGCATTCAGGCATTAAACCCAGTGTTAATTGTTTTTCAATTTTGTAATGATCCTTATAATAGGATATAAACAGAAGAGATCATTTCTTGCAGTTAAATCAGCAGAAAGTATAGACATTAACTCTGATTAATTGTTGCAATATAAAACTAAAGGCAATTGTAAGTAAACAGACTCTCTGGGGGCTATATTGTCAAAGATAAGCCAAATGATGAGGCAAAATTGTCATTGCATTGTAAGGCAAGATTGCAATTGGTTAACTGTATATGCATATCTATATATGCTTATGTATCTATATATAAAATTCAGTTTTGGATAGTGAAAAAGGGTTACAACCTCTGTCAGGATTTTATGGCTGTCTTTGTCAACCTTATGTTTTCACTTCCTCTCCTAGAAATACCAGTCAGTTTAAAAAAAGAAGTGAGGAGAACCTCCACAATGGAAACATAGACAAAGTATAAAGTTCTATTTTAACACACTTTATAAGGTAACAATGTTTCCATCATCCAATCACGTGCAAGCAAAAATGTTTTTTTAATTTTCCTTACACCTAATTGGGTATTCTTTGTAAATTATGTTTCACCACATTCACTTACCTAAGGGAAAATTCCATTGCAAGTGAACAGTCTATTTGCATTTTGCAAATCAACCCCTACAACTGTAATTAGTTGTAGAGTGCAATAAACAACAGTTCCTCATGAGTAGTAGAGATTTGATTGTAATACATAAGTACTTACCTGTAGTGCTTTATTTATCACCCTAAAGCTTCAAGAGAGCCAGCCACAATGGGCATTTGTAATAATCTGACTGGCCTCTCTATTCAGGAATTTCTTAATTTTTATTTACTTGAATAATCTCTCCATCAGACTAGACAAGTGAAACAGAATGTTAAACTGTAAGGCCAAATAATCCCCTGCCTGAATTCAGTGATAATCACATGATTATCATGAAACTGTAACCAATACTAGTATCTGTGCCCATGCTGAGTATTTGGGCGAGTAGTCGTATTTGTACAAATGCTCTGATGCCTCGCCTGATACCTGAGCTTCCGGTATCAGGAAGCCGGGCAGTGAGTCATTACACGCTGTCCAGCTTCCTGATTGGCCGGGGAGCCGGCTCCATGCTCCCTCTTAGTGACAAGGGAACATGGAGCTGGCTTCCCGGTCAATCAGGAAACTGGGCAGTGTGTAATGACTCGCTGCCTGGCTTCCTGATTGGTTGGGAAGCTGGCCAATCAGGAAACTGGATAGTGAGTCATTACCCATTCCCCCGGCTTTCTAATTAACCAGAAAGCCGGCTTCATGCTCCCTTGTCACCTGGCCAATCAGGAAGCTGGTGCCATGTAATGACTTGTTGCCCGGCTTCCTGATTGGCCAGCGTCTCGACCAATCAGGAAGCCGGGGAATGATTTATTGCACGGTGCCTGGCTTCCTGATTGGCCAGAAAGCTGTCTCATCCTTCCTTGTCACCTGGTGATGAGGAAGCATGGAGACGGCTTCCCAGCTAATCATGAATCCAGGTGGTGAGTCTTTACATGCTGCCCGGCTTCCCAGCTAATCAGGAAGCTAGGTGGCGAGTCTCCACATGCAATCTGGCTTCCTTAATGGGACTTCTGGTATTGGTATTCGGTATCAACGAGTACCGAAAAAAGAAATATTGGTACTTGTACTGAATACAGAAAAATTAGTATCGGTGCATCCCTAATAATCAGATTCGAAATGCTCTCCAAGTCAGCATGTGGTGTTTCTTGTTTTTATATGTACATGAATTAAAAAGAATCTATATTTACTTAATTTATATGTGTTCTGCTAAGAAACTTTAAAAACAAACATGCTTACACTGTATCACATAAAGTGATTGCATTAGGAGAAACTGGTTGACACATTTATTTGTGATGCATAGATTTATATCTAATTAATATGATTAATTGGATGTGCAATGCCAGTGTGTATATTTTTGTAGCATAGATGGTATACCATATTTAACTACATCAGAACTAGTAGTTATGTCTCTCTAGAGCAGTGTATACTATACAAACTATTGATTTGGTGATAATTTTCCCATTATTTATGTTAGCAAAATTATTAATATATTGGGAACCAAAAGTGTTTTTGTTAGCAATATGCCAAAGTGATTTTATTATTTTTATTTTCTATTGATCTTATGTGTTTTTTAAAGAAAGCATGAAGAATAGGCAAAACAATGTGATCTGTTCAGCATTTAAAAGGTCAACTGTAGATCAGTGTTGCCCAGCAATTTGGTGTTATGTATTGTAGGCCTGTAATTCTTAGTAAATCTTAGGAATAACTCACCTAAATCTGTCCAAACAAGAGTCCAGTAGACATCCCAGGTATGATAAAGTTTGAAACACGAAATTAAAAAATTCTAATATAATAAATTATAAATATTACCCTTCAGAGTTATTCTTGACGAGTGCAGGATTGGACCCTGCTCTAAAAATTCAATTTATATGCACCTGTCACACACCTGTCTCCTTGTTGGCCTTTCAGACATTGTGTCTGAAAGGCTTATTTTAAAAATATTAAAATATTTTTAAAATTAGAGAATGTGGGATGGGAAATTGGTGCTTAGGTGCAATCATTGATCGAATGTGGGGCTTGGTGCACTATAAACTGTTGTACAATGGCTTATTATTAAAAAAAAATAAAAAGAAAAAAATGTAAAAAGGAAACGGGAACACCTGCGACACGGAAGGGGGAACAGCAATGAGGCAGCAAAAGAACCTGCACTGACACTTCACTACACTGACACCAGTTAGCTTTCACTTCACTGCACTACACTACACTACACTAAACTAACAGAAATATTCTCTATTTAACTCCAGCAACACACTACATCTAAGCAGCCTTATACAGGTGAAACGCGAATAATTAGAATATTGTGCAAAGTTCATTTATTTCACTAATGCAACTTAAAAGGTGAAACTAATAGATGAGATAGACTCATTACATGCAAAGCAAGATAGTTCAAGCCGTGATTTGTCATAATTGTGATGATTATGGCTTACAGCTCATGAAAACCCCAAGAACCCCAAATCCACAATCTCAAAAAAGTAGATTATTACATGCAATCAATAAAACAAGGATTGTACATAGAACAATATCGGACCTCTGAAAAGTACAAGCATGCATATGTACTCAGTACTTGGTTTGGGCCCCTTTTGCAGCAATTACTGCAATTACTTTTGCACGATATTCTAATTATTCGAGTTTCACCTGTATAGTGTGGGGCTGTGACATAGCTGTGAGCCATGATTGGGTCATCATTACTTTGCCCAATCATGGCTCATACAGGGCCCCGTGCCCTGATTGGAAAAGTCTTGCACCTGACCTGTGGTCAGGTGCATTGCTTTACCCAATCAGGGCTCTCCAATGCACACAGTGCATTGCGGGGAGCTTGGCGGGTGAACAGCCCACTGAATGCCCTAACAGTGCGTGTGTTCGCCAAACACACAAATTGCTGATGTTCGAGTTGAACTCATGTTCGACTCGAACATGGAGCCCATGCCTACATGGCAGTGCTCATTTACATCACACACTAGTGCTCTTGTTTTACATGAAACATAATGCACACTCATTGGTGTGAATGAACACTTAAAGTTCATTTAAAGCATTAAATGCCCTGTCAGGCTCTGGGAAAAGTCACCCTCTCTATTTTTACTGGGGGCTATTGACAACCAGAAATGAATATAAGGGAAAATTCAAAATTTTTAATTGTCACTAGATCATAACTAGAGAAAACTTCTTACAATGGGAACACTTGTTCCAGTGACTTCTGTCTTAGAAGGGATTTTGTTAACTTTGATGAGATCTTATTGTATTTCCTGTTGTGTTTATGAGACAGGAAGTGAAGGGAAATCTCCCCAATGGAATACAGAAGGTATAACATAAACTAATATTGATTTTAAGCCTTTGCCACTCTATCAAAAATAAAATAAAGTTATGTCTTTAGATATACTTTAAAGTGTACCTATCACTTGAACGTAGCAGAGCCATTGTGTAAATCAAGCACATGTTCAGCAGGAAGAAAAAGGCACATTAGAGGGGAAAGCCAGTGATGTTTTAAATGTTGATTAAATCACTTACATAGAATGCTGAATATAGAAAGTGTGTCATTTTCTGTTGATCTGTACAGACTCCTAGGTGTTGATTTATTAAATAATTATACAGTTCAGGCAGCTTACTGGAACTGTATTTACTTTAGTCACCCAATCATGTGGGAAATACTGCATAGATGCTTTTTGGGTAAGTTTGGATATTTAAGCAAAGTCTTACAGCAATTACATTGTCATCTTGTATGGTTAACTAGAAGTACAAAAGCTTGTCTGCAGTCAGTGTACTTTGTGTGTTTTTAAAAACCGCATAACAGCTTGTTTGATTCAGCCATTTTACACTCTCAGATTATAAAATGGCAAATAATTGAAATTAATTGAAATTGTAATGAATTAAAATTACTGGATTTCATTTAAGAACAATTCTATTTTATGGCTTGAACTTTGAGGTCTCTTTTTCATTTTCATGTTTTCTATCTCATAATGCTAATAAAGGTGCCTTTCAAATATTGTGCATTCATTCTGTATGTATTTGTGTTGGTGTGCTTAAATGCTAAGTTTTGTATGAGTATATATGTTATTTGAGGATATCAGATAAGCTTGCAAACTATAAACATTACATTGGTGTAGGAAACCAATATTGCCTGTAAATGTTGTTGTTCTCTTTACACTGTAACAGTAGAGTGGGTAGAAGAGAGAGTACAAGAAAACTTTATTGCTTCTAAAGTTAACACAGTATAGTAAGAGTATTATGCATATGTTTGTCTCCATTTAACCATTTTTTAACACATCTATGTTCTTAAAAATGTTAATAGAATCCTCACCATCTATTGTTAAAGCAAAGCTGCACATTGCACTGGCTATTGAACCCCCCCCCCCTCACATTGTTAATACTAACCTTTCCTTTACTCCCCTAGTGCCTCATTTACCAACCAAAACTCTGTAAAATAGTTGGTACTTGCAGGTATTAGGATGTGGGGGGAAACAGGGGTCCTCAATTCTACCCATAACCAACCAGAAAGGTATTCAGTGATTTTTAGAGGGTGATACAACAGGCAAATAAGGTGGTGATTGAGCTCAGGGAATCTAAATATTAACAGTGGAGGCAGAAAGCTATACAGAAAACCTAGGGCTGCAAGCAGATGGGTTACCAATCCTAGTTTCCTTTTTGGGAACCCTGATAATTACAGCTTTACTCTCATTTACAATTCCTACCATAGACCACAAAAACCATAGCTGGAACAATAAGACTGAGATTGAAGGTTAAAATACCACAGGGTCACTGACAGGATTAAAAATACATTGTCTCCCACTCAACCCAATTCATTCTATACCAATTAGCAGATAATTATATATCTTCTATTGTATCTGATGAACAATTAGAACTCAGAGGAAATAAGGAGAATATATTCAAATATACCTTCCTACTCTAGAAAATTATCCACACTTACTCTTCTGTTGAACACACAAAAAATTAAGTAATCTCCACACTGAGAACATACAAAACACAGAGATAAAATATAATATATTGTAATAGAATATAATATAATACCTGATAGAAGCCAAATATAAAATAACATGTTTGTGTATTGTCTGATATAACTTACTTGCTAAGCAACTGGTCAGATTAAAAAATGTTTATGGTCAGAGGACTTGAATGAGAGCTTGGATGTGACTGGTTTGATTCACCTAGAAGAAGTCCTAAAGGGCAAATTCACTAAATCTAAACAATGCAGTATTTTCATTATCAAGCTTTATTTTCTATTTTTTTGTGATTTAAAATATTTATTACAATTAAAATTGGTTTTATTGCAAAGAAAACATTAATTATATTCTAAAATGTTGGGTTGAGATAAAATAATAATTTATATGAATAAATACAGATTCATGAGAAGCTTTGAATAGTTAAATGTCTAAATTATGTAAAAAATACAAATGCATACCTGTACGGTATTTAGGTAAGTCAACTCAACATTTAGATGAGAATACTGTGATTATAAAATAATAAGTGCAGTTAAAATAACTTACACATGCTAGTGACTTGACCCTTATGAGTGAAGAATGTGTATTTATATTAAGAATTGATAATCATAAATGGTCCATAAATACAGAGATTTTATATGTGCTTTGTCATTGTTTTGGTTTTCTTTCTTTTTTTACTTACACATATCACATGAATAAAAGAACATGTTTGTGTAGTGTCTGATATAACTTACTTGCTAAGCAACTGGTCAGATTAAAAAATGTTTATGGTCAGAGGACTTGAATGAGAGCTTGGATGTGACTGGTTTGATTCACCTAGAAGAAGTCCTAAAGGGCAAATTCACTAAATCTAAACAATGCAGTATTTTCATTATCAAGCTTTATTTTCTATTTTTTTGTGATTTAAAATATTTATTACAATTAAAATTGGTTTTATTGCAAAGAAAACATTAATTATATTCTAAAATGTTGGGTTGAGATAAAATAATAATTTATATGAATAAATACAGATTCATGAGAAGCTTTGAATAGTTAAATGTCTAAATTATGTAAAAAATACAAATGCATACCTGTACGGTATTTAGGTAAGTCAACTCAACATTTAGATGAGAATACTGTGATTATAAAATAATAAGTGCAGTTAAAATAACTTACACATGCTAGTGACTTGACCCTTATGAGTGAAGAATGTGTATTTATATTAAGAATTGATAATCATAAATGGTCCATAAATACAGAGATTTTATATGTGCTTTGTCATTGTTTTGGTTTTCTTTCTTTTTTTACTTACACATATCACATGAATTGTTATGTCATAGGTTAGATCTGCTATTAAAACCTATGAACATGATGTGCAAGAGAACAAACCTGAACAAAATTAGTTTACAAAGACTTTAAAGTGCTATTTTAGCCAAAGCATACAAGCTTTGGTCAAAACAGAGGTATCAGAAAGTGCACCTTTATATTTTGGTCCTGAAAATAACAAGCGGAGGCCACATCTGTATTTTATAATATCATCTAATGATAAATCATAGGCAAGGGATTGTTTCAAAATAGTGCTTATTGCTTCACTGGCAGCAATAATAGGAAGATAAACCATGATAAATCACACTGTAAAAGTTTTCTTCATGCATTCCTGCACATATAATAACTAACGCACACATGCTGGGGAGTCTAGTTATCAAGCTCATCATTTACAGCATAACACAGAGTTGTTGGTTTGACCACTCTTGCAAAAATAGGATGGAAAATATTTCACACCTATTAAATGTGAATTCAGGTTTTCACAAAGGTGCTAAAGTTTGGAGCATTGTTTATACTAACTTCACACGGGTAGTTTATTGCAGCTAAAATACACAAAATAAATAAATAAAATAAAAAGTGATAACCTGTCTGTGCTCATATATACCCTTCCTGCTAATTGGACAGAAGTGATGATGCTTATTCATTGTCAAGTTAACAAAATGGAAGAGGAGAGTTGACGTACAGTAGGAAATGTGCACTTGAGTTGTGCTTTAAAGTTTACTACAGGCAAAACTCTATTATTTAATTTCATTTTTAGAACGTTTCCTCTTGCACTTTCCACCCTGAAACAAGTATACCAGTTAAGTGTTTTTATTAAAGAATCTTTAAACAAGGTCTTTATTATAAGGCTTAATTATTTCCATCACACTTTAAATGACAATATTTCCAGGATGTATTTCTCTAGGTAATGTATAATTAAATTTACATTAACTATGTCATTTATCTCTTTATAAAATTACACATTTTCTGCTATGCTTCTAATATAAATTGACCTAAGATGTAGGAGAGATAAGGAAAAATGTGCCTAAGATGTAGGAGAGATTAATACTTTAAAGGCAACTCCAGTCAGACATTTACATTTAGAGTTAAAACACATATAAGAACTGATTCAGCTGTCAAAAGATTTGTGACATAATGAAAACATCCATGGAAGTCTGCTGTGCTATATGGTTGCATGACATCACAAAACAGTTATTCAGACTGCCCAACCTCCTAACCTCCCAACAACTCTTTGGATACACTCTTCCATAATGCCTTAGTATATTCCAAGTTTCTAGAGGCCAATATGCAAGACAAAGCTGTGCATCACATTATTTGCAGATGCCCAAGTTATTTGACAAAATTATTTAGCAAAGTTATCTTAGATGCAACACCTGATATTATTTTATAATATATGCAGTAACAGGCATTAATTGACCAGTGGTAAAGCTTCAGCTTTTAACTATGTACACATTTCTCAGTAGCACAACAATTTATTAGTATAGTTTGCGAAATATTAAATTAAATGTCAAACCCCCCTCCCATCCCAGAATCATTAAAATATTCAAAATATAGACTTCAGGTATGTGTTTGATAGAGATTGGCTAGCATTAGGACACTTCACAAGCACTTGAATATGCAGGAAATTGAAAGAGATTTGCATTGTGGGTCTCTTTTTGCTGTGTCTGCGGCTGACAGCACCATTGTGGTCTACAGCCTCTGTATTCAGCAAATAAGCCATGGGAAAAGTAACAGCCATTTAGTTAACAGACCCTTCCCAAAATGATTCTGCGATGGTCAAATGTCTAGAGGAAGTCTCTATTATTCTATCATCTGTCATAGAATGCATGTATGTGTTTGTGGCTCTTATGTGCTTTTTTGTACATGTCTTTACATATTTATTTAGTTTACACATTTGCAAAATAAATTTGGGCCATTTCTTGGAACTCCTTAATGTTGCACTAGTAATGCAGCCTTTTCCTCCTCCTCGAGGGCTCCTTGAAGCCATTCTTTTAAAGTGCTACTAATGCTCTCTCTTCCTCCTCCTCCTTCAAAAGGGCACTCTTTTAAGCCACTTGTATATATTGCTAATTCACTTTCATAGTATGTTTGTATGTATGTATGCATGTATGTATGTATGTATGTATGTGTTTGTGGCTCCTATGCACTTTTTTACATGTATTTACAAATGTAAAAAATACATTTTGACATTTTATTGACACTGCAACTCCTCCCATATAGTCTAGCAGAAGGTTCCTGGCTCCTTTTTCCTTGCACAGCAGCCACAGTGCTGCTAATGTTCCTTATCCTCCTCCTCCTCCTTCAAAATGGCATTTGTTTTCTCCACCTCATGGGCTCATAGCAACCCATTTATTTTTAAATGACTATAATGAACCCTTTTTCTCATCCCTAAAGGCTTGCATTTGAGCATTTTCTTGGACTACTGATATGTTATTTTCTTTTTCCTCCTCTTCAGCTAATCCTGCTATATCCCCCGATTCCCTGCCACCTGAGTATGAGGAGCTGGTAGAGTTTTTGCGATGCTTTCCCCATCCCCAGAGCTGCTCCACAGACCTCCACAAACCTCTGGTGAGGAGAAGGAGAACAATTGTGTGCTGGCAGTAAGGAGGAGAAGTGTTGGGGTGTTGGCAGTGAGGAGGAGGGTTGTACTGCTGGTGGTGAGAAGAACATAATTTGGGGGGGCTTCAAAGGGGAATTTGCACCCCTCCCTGATACAATATGAATATTGTATGAGGATCTTTGCCATCATTCAAGAGGCGGACCAAAGTGACCCACTCTGAGTTTAGCATGCCACAGAACCTCTTTGCTGCATCTCAAAATGATGGGTGGCTGCACCCATTGGAGACATTGCTGCAGGGGGAAAAACTAAAGGGCAAAGTTTGGCTGCCTTCACACAAGTTGGCTTTGGTTTGCCACTTGTTCCAAACATAGGCAAAGCTTCCCTTTGTGTGCTGAACTTTTTTCCATGCCTGTAATATTTTTTTTTAATTGCAAGGCTTTCTCTCCCTAGTGGATGTAAACAATGGCAGGGGTGGCAATGCAGCCTGGGAGCTACCGTAAAAAAAAGCTCTAGGCCTAAACACCACCTTTCCCCTATGTAAAAAGGAGTTTATTACAAAATAAGGCTGCCAGCTCAGGCACTTGCCTCACATGGGTGATAGCTTCAATGAATCAGATAGAACTGAATAAGGGCATCTTATTTCAGGCATGAAAGGTCAATGGTCTCTCAAACAAAGATAAAAAGGCAGAAACATGACTGTAGATAATGCTCTGAGCAAAACACTGGTTCAGACCAACCCATTTTCCCACATGTCACTATTTGTTTTAATGTAATTTATCTGAACTTTTGCACTAATTTGAATAAACAGAAACCTTATTGGCTGCTTTGCGGTGCTCATTATCTCATTACCATTCTCTTTTTTCATATTATAGCACCAACACATTATGCCGGGCTGTAATTTATAGAAATTGAATAATAAACATGCAGAGATTAGCAGCATAATGAAACGATCAATATGGTCAAGGGGTACTTTCCAAAGCAGCTTAAAATTTAGATTTCTTATTCATAAGTAAGTCCACTGGTTTAAATGATTGCTTGTGTGAAATGGCATAAACAGTTTTGCATTTATATGTGATGTTGGTTGTATGTGGGTGATTTATATAAGTACATTTTTCACTTAGTTGAGTGACTCTGTGTTTACTTTTAACTCCCAATCATATGCAGAGGAATTAAATTTTTTTTTGCAGATGATTGTTTGAAGTGAATACAACTTCACTGAGCTAGATGGAAATGTATTCCTTTAGTAAATCAACCCCAGTGCCTTGAGTACAAATACAAATTACAAATGGAAAAGTACCTTCTGTGTCTTATAAAGCAATGGAACAAAAGTGCACTGCTGTAAAATGCACATGGCTTCAGTGAACCTACCATAAATCAACTAAACATATCATCAGAATTGTTATTTGTTAGGGCATAACAACACTTATGTGTTAAAGAATTAAGCAATGTTTATATCTAAGCTTTCTCCTTAAGGACCCATTCTCATCATCCAGTGCATTCATCTTACAGTTCCTGGACATGAACGCAGTAGACTCCTTAATCAAACCCTCCCCACTTTCGGCGGTGGGAGGGGGCATGGCAGTGTCATTCATTTCAATGGCACCACATACACACCTCCCACCTGCAGTGCGATCGCCTGCACTGGAACGTGTGGTACAGCAATGCCCTGCGTTCCAGTGCTGTGCAATTTAAAAATATAGTGCATGCTAGACCAGTCTAGCACCCAGGCAGAACCAAAGACCAAGGATTAGGTGAGTATATATATTTTTTTATTTTAGACCCTAGACCAAAATGAGCAGTTAACCTTTGAAGTGCAAATTTAATTTCTGGAGGCAATCTTCATAACTCAGGCCCTCCATCCCCTTTATAAATTTTGTAGCCCTTTTGTAGCTCTTCATTTACCTGTATGGATTAGCTACAAATCGCTGAAGTAGAGTGATTTGTAGCAGATCACACATAATCAATGGTGTAGAGCTAGTTTAGCTCGTTGCAGTGACAAATCGCTACTTTGCTACAAATCTCCAGAGACTCTAGCAAATAAACTTCTAGTTACAAATTTCTGTTTATCACTGGTATTAGGGAATTAATATCTCTTACAACAGTAGTCCTCAACCTTTCTAGGGCTGGGACCCCTTGGTAACATTTGCCAAGTTGTGGTGACCCCCAACAGTAAAATTTAGGGATGACGCGGCTGCTGCAGCGACATCTGGCGGCGTGGCTGGAGAACTGGCACTGCTGCGCTAGGAGAGGGCTGAGGAGGACTCTCACCTTATTGTTTATTTTTTATAATTTTCTTATTTTTTAATAATTTGTTTCTTATTTCTTTTTAATCGCTTTTTTATTTTTTGTATTCTTTTATTTTTATTTCTTAAATACTTTTTTGTATCTATTTTTTTTCCACTTAACTTCCATGCTATCACACAGAGGTAACAAGCCCCCCGTGTAATAGCAATTGGAGGTGACAGGTTCTCTTTATTGACCCTGTCACCTCCAATACAGGAGTCCTAGCACAGCACTGTGCTGGAACTTCTGTGGCAGGTGAGAGGGGAAGACTGCTATCCCCTCTCACTGTGCACACGGAGCTGTAGGTTTACTTTTAACCCTGTCGGGAAAAAAAACAAAAACTTTCTCCTGGAAAGGTTTAGTCTGCTCGATGAGAAAGTTGTTTTTTTTTCTGACTGACTGCGGGCGCGATGTCAGAAAAAAAAGAGCAGAGAAAGCGCCTTTCTCCGGGGTGGCCGGAAGCCGCTAGGCGACCCCTGGCAAATCGTCATTCGACCCCCGACGGGATCCCGACCCCGAGGTTGAGAACCACTGTCTTACAAAATTGCTCACCTGACATGACTCTATCTGACATTCCTTGCTTCCTTACAAATGTGAATGTCTACTTCAGTCACTAGATGGTGCTGTTTAAAAAGAAAGTCAAGTAGAAAGACATGATTTGCAGCATAAATAAGAAAAAGAAATCAATGAAATTCAGGGATGCTGAGATTCACACATCTTCCTTAATCTCTATAAAAAGGAACCAAAACTCACTAATGCTGACAAGTAATTTGTTTTAGTTCTTGAGTTTGTTGAGGAGATCATTTACTAACTGGGGACTTAAGGTACACTCCAGTCAAGATTAAATATAAATCTTTGAGATGTCTATGGGAAGCAAACCTTACCTGATGAACAGTTCAATTTTTTATCCAAAGTTTGTTGTACTTATGAATGGCATTTTAATTCGCCCTTGGGATTGAGGCTGAGCCCAAGGATTTGCATTCAGGCCAGATGCGCAACCACTGGCCAAAAGTTTGAAAAATCACGACATAAATTAGAATCAGCCCATAATGCACTGCTTATCTTATCCCACTTTTCAGTTAAGTCACAAGAAACAATAATATAAAGTTGTGGATAACTTATTGTCAGTGTTGTGTGTATTGTCAGTGTTGTGTGTGTTGGAGCTGTTTGGACTATATTGTGCTTTACTGTGTGTAAATGTGCTATACTGTTGATCACAGTGGTGGGCTACATATTCTTTGTTATTCTTTTCTGTAACGCCATGTACAGTTTTCAGATATGCCCCAAGCCAGTAATTCAATACACTTAAATTAGGTTTGCTGCAAAGTTCAGTTCCAGTGACTTTTGAGCAAGATTCATAAAGCAGGTTGCAAATGTAACCCTGCCCTGTTCAATCCCCTTTAGCTGTACTGAACTAGTCCACTCCACTTTATTTTTAGTCTGTTATTAAGTGATTGGGAATTTACAAATTGGTAATGCAGGATCTACCTTCTGGAAACAAATCTGATGCAAAATGCCAATCAGATGTAAACTTGCTTTGCAATTTTAAATAGGATTGGTGATGCAGAAAGCCCCAGGCAGTCCCATTTACACTTCTGAAGTGTGGTACAATGTGCATACACTGCAATGTACACACAATGGTGTGGTGTGTTGTTGTTGTTGTGCACCAAATGCACTAATGTAGTAATGGGCAAAGCACTTGGACATCAGGGCTATGCCCTGTGTTTGATGCATTGTGAAACAAAAATTGGTCATGTCTGATTTTGCCTGCATTGTGATGTGCTGGCAACCTATTCAAGCTGAATGTTCTGCCTTAGCACAATGCATATTACCAGGTGACACAACGTTGGTAATGCTCATTTGTTAACACAGTGATACACTATCTTAAGTGTAAAATGGCTCTGCATGGCAGGGTTAGGCATCATTGACACTCTAGCTGTTCTGCAACTACAAAGTCATGAGGCATTGCAAGACTTTGGCAGTCATAGACATGATCTCCAGAGGCAGATACATGAGGTCATTTGTAGTTTCCTAACCCTGCTATTAGAAGCATTGTGGCCTTAAATTTTAAGGGCGCATGCAATTTTATGGCTTGAAATGTTTGTCAACTAGTTATCTGACCTGACCCCATCTTATATACTTGACTAAAAGAAGTGGGTATTATATTTTGTTTATGTGCACTAAAATTAATTTTAGTGTATTTTATCCAAAACATATTGGTTTGATAAACATTTACGTGAATATTCTATTCTACAGTGCCGCTGCTTTTAGAAATGACATACTTGTTTGATTGGTTTTGAGCTGTTTTCTAGCAACAAAAATAAGAAATTGTTCCAGACACGAATTGGTTATGAAGATTTCAGTAGGTACAGAAAATATACTACAATATATGAATGGAGTCTGGAGTTCTTGCAAAAGTGCACATACCCAAACCTAAAGAACACGAATAGATCTGCAACTTTTTAATGGATGTTGCTGTGTGTAAAATGCATTCCTACAAAATATGTGCCTAAAGTAGAAACACATGGCCTGCAGTGGTTAGTACTACTGAGAGTCCCCAGTTCGAATCCAGGTTAGGACCCTGCAAGGAGTTTGCATGCTCTTTCTGTGCTTGCATGGGTTACCTCTGGGTGCTCCAATTCCCTTCCACACTCCAAAGACATGCTGGAAGATCAATTGGCTCCAGTCCTAATCACCCCTAAATGTATGCATGTTTGATAGGGACCTTAGGTTGTAAGTTTCTTGAATTTATCAAAACTATAGCAGACAAAAACTGGAGCAGCTCTGCATGGCAACCAATCAGCTTCTCTCTTCAGTTTGTTCAGTTAAGATTTGAAAATTAAAACGAGAAACTGATTGGTTAATGTACACAGCTGCTCCAGTTTTTGTCTGCTCCAGTTTTGATAAATTGCCCTCATAATGTTTAATAAATAATAAACACAGATATAAACCAAACATATTTTAAAGTACAGAAGCCTGAATGGGCTCCTAAGGTTCTATACTAGCAGTGCTCACGTGTTTCCCAATATGGAAAAAAAATATAAAAAAATCAGTATTAAAAGAATAACACTACATCAGTACTTTAAATCCTATGTTATTGTGAGGTGATTCTGCCCTGTGGTGTTCAGCAAAGATATGTTATGAATCAATTTAGTATACTGTATTTATTGAAAAAAATCATTACATTGAGTGAATTGACAGTGACCTTACATGAGCTAATCCATGACTGGAAAAAGATTTAAGAAACAATATGAATAATGAAACATTACATTTTAACATTAGAACATTTAGGCGGGGAATGCAGATAATCTACACACACATGTAATTACGCAGGAAAATGAATATAATGAAAGATTTCCAAATCATCTCAATCTTTTCATCTTCTGTCCTAAAGAAAACCTGGACTAGTCAAACTAAGGGGTCTATTCACTAAGCTGCCGAAGGCAGCCGAGTGAATGACCGATCTGAAGTGAGCCGGACACAGTTCGGCTATTCACTTCAGGCTGGTACGGCTAATTTCAGCCGTACATCGGCTGAAATCAGCCGTACATCGGCTTGCTTCGCGTTGCTTCGGGTCGGCCAAACATGCTCAGCATGTTCGGCTGACCCGAAGTGCAGAAGAAGAGTGACTCAGCCGATCCAACATGTGGATTGGCTGAGCCGAACCTCCGGCAGGCTTCTCACTGCTGTTCGGGCTATTCTTAAAGATGCCGAACAGCAGTGAGTGAATAGCCGAATGCCACAGAGCATCTCGGCTGTCTTGCTCGGTCCCTCAGAGGGACCGAGCAGAACAGAAAAAGAGTGAAAAAAGTAAAAAAAAGTAAATAGAAAATGATTGTGCGGAGCTAGCAGTGACAGCTAGCTCCGCCCAATAGTTTCCTATTGTCCGGTGGCTCTGCTGCTGTAAAAAAAGAAAGAAAGAAAAAACTCTCCCGGGCGCTCTGGGAGCCTCCCGCTCCCGGCAGCCAAGTAGAGAAGCACTGATGAGTCTCTTTTTCTTTATTCTGACATGAGCGATGTCAGAATATACAAAAAAAAAGAATTTTCCCATTGAAAAGCATTGGGACATTACTATTGGCTATTGGTTTCCCTGACTTTTTAAAGGTTTTTTCTCACTTTCTGTTGTATCTACACAACAGTAGGTAAAAGGAAATTACTCAAATGGGACACAGATCCCCATAAAAGCTATAAAGGGTTTTAACCATTCTCTTATCTATCCAAAATTAAAAAAGTAAAAAAATGAGGGCTATGTAAACAGTAATTGAATGAATCATAGATCTGCACTACAAGAATAAGCAAGGATGGTTCCATGGATGAAGGCCATTTGTTTTCCTTTTGGATGGGTCTTATTTATAAAATTTAACACATACCTATGTGTAATCTATGGTAAAAGTCAAAGAATAGCATTATTATTCTTTTATAGATATAGATAATTATGTATTTGTGAATACAAAGATGCACATTATGCCCCTGACAGCACATAATTAATGCATCATCCCTAACAATAACATCCTTGAAATAGCCTCTAGTTTGGACACTAATTGAGTAATAGTGGTATTTTAAAAGTGCACATGCATCTTTAGCAAAAATATCTGTGTCATAGGCATGTCTTGATTCCAGTAATAGGGTTATAATTGCTAAAGCCCTTAAGCAATGCAAATGTATCTGGTAATATATACGAATCAGCCTTGTGTGTGTTCTCTGTTGCTCCGTTTAGCAGTCTGTTTTTAGGAGCAAAATATTTCTCTCAGCGGTTCACATCAATATAAAATGCTTCCTAAAAAATAATAATACTTTGTTCTGGAGCTGTTCAAGCCTGGTAATAAAACATATACAGTATGCAGAATCTGGGACAATGTTGCCTAACTAAAGAATGAAGGGACCACAAAATGTCTTACTTTCACTTAAATATAACCAAATAACATTTTTCAGTGTCTCTTGTAAATTTTTGTTGCATGGTGTAGGGCAGGGGTGGCAAACACAAGGCCCGCGGGCCGAATCCGGCCCGCCGGACCTTGTAATGTGGCCCGCACAGCAGCCAGGGCCGGTCCGCTATGCCGACTCTGTGCAGAGCAGTGTCTACTGTGTGGTAGCGAGCAGAGCCGGCACTACCACACAGTAGACACTAGAGGGCGCTGGTGGGGGAGGCCAGATAAACACCTCCTCCCCCAGCCCTCTCTACTCTGTACTCTTTCCTGGAGCTTGCAGGTGCTGTTCCTCCAGCCTGCACTGTCCCGGTACCGGCCGAGATATTAACATATGAATGGGATGTGGTAATTTGCATATCAATAAGCCGCAGCCCATTCATATGTAAATATTGCGGCTCATTCATATGTAAATTGTCGCCCCTCCCCCGAGTGTAGGGTGTTGTAAGTCACTATGTGCAGCATTAGTTGTATCTAATACCAAACTGATTGGTGCTTTCAGGGTCAAAAACACTTAGCGCCTCTTCAGAATAAATGGTATGGAATCAATTAGAGGAATAAATAGAACAACTTTGTTTTCTTTGTGGGAGGTGTGGGAGGGAAAATTGAAGGACATCACAATTACACTCTTTCTCAATCAATAATTACTTTGCACATTGTCTAACTAGTGCTGGGGAGTTTGATGATTTATAAGACTGTTAGGGTGTCAGCTATTGTATGCAAAGGTGTGAAAGGTGGGGAAATGATACTAGAGCCAGGCCAAAGTTCTTTGGTACCCACGCTGAAAATGTCATACTGTGTCCCCACTCTCCAAACTGAGACATGCAGAGTGACACAAGGTACAATATGACTGCCACAGTCCACTGGCCCTAGGGTTTCGACAGCTTGGTCCAATGATAACCAAACAAGAAGGGGCAAGGTATTGCAACATAATTAAACCAGTGATTTTTTTTTTTGTAAAACATTTTTTTATTATTTTGTCTTGAGCATCCTTGCTCTTACAGAGTAGTACAGAGCATATCAATACAGAAGTCTGCGTATTACATATTCCATTCAGGTCTTATTCAGGTGGATTAAGATGACAATCACATCTCATACTTATTCAAGTAGTAATATATCGTTAGCTCTAATTTGACAAACTTGGATGTAGGCAAGAACCATATCAAGGGTAAATATAAAATCCTCAAACATGGGGATAAGAAGAAATAATGAACAAAAACAAAAACAAGAACATAACCTATACCATACATGTTATGATACATTGTTTAATTGTATTACTCCTGACTCGCCAGTGCTGGCTATAGATCTTGTCGGTAACCCAGTTCGTTGTGCATGGTGTGGTCCCACTCCATCCATCTTATTGGCTAATGTGCCAGCTCCCCTCTCCTACCCGCAAGTCTCCATGTCTAACATCTGCGGAAAGGGAGAAGGAGGGACGCGCCCCCTTATTGTGGTGCGGTCAGATTCTGTAACAAGTAGTGTTTGCTAAACTTAAAAGGGGATAAGATATTATTTTGAGCAGAAGGTGAGAGGACATGGGTAATAAACGGTTGCCATCTAGAGAGAAATTTTGTAATTTTATTGTCTTCTTCCAATTGTGTTTCTGCGTTCAATTTCTCCAATAGGAGTAGGTGCTTAAGATCTTCCCTCAGGCTGGGGATCGTGGGGGGGTGTCCCGAGAGCCACTCTCTCATGATGCATCTCTTGGCCGCCAGGATGGCCAGGCTAACCCATTGTTTGCCCCATTTGTCAAGTTTGGTAGAGGAGGCTATGGGGGGTTCCCAGTAATTAAACAATAGTAACATGGCATCCAATGGAACAGCCTGTCTCAACACAGATGACACAAACTGTAAGACTTTTTCCCAATACCCCTGAATGTAGGGACAGGACCACAAGCAGTGGAAAAGAGACGCGGCTGGCAATTTACATTTGGGACAGTGATCTAATAAGGTATTATCCCTACTCTTAGTGGGCTTTATTTGGAAGGCATAGTATGCCCTGTGAATGATTTTGTATTGAGTCTCCCGCCATTGTTCGCTACCTATGGTTTTGCATAGGGATCGATACCCAGTAAGTATTTTCTCGACTATATCTTCAGACGAGATGTCCTTCTTCCATTTGATCAAGTTGGAAGATTCCAACGAGGGAACAACGGCATGTCGCAGGTGAGGATATATGTCTGCGATGGACACTTTAGCGTTTGGAAGGATTCTATCTATGGAGGGAGCTGGTAGTCTGGTGTCATGAAGGGGGCTCAGTTTTCTGATATAGGCAGTGACTTGCATATAGTGTAAAAAGTCGGCGTTGGGCATTCCAAACTTGTGGCTAAATTCTGAGAATGATAGCAGTTTTCAGCCATCATCAGTGTAAAAGTGTGAGATAAGCGAAATCCCTTTTTGTCCCCACCTTGTAAAGGCGCGGTGTTCCTCTCCCTGAGGGAACAATGGATTGCCCCTAAGGGGGAGATGACGCGTGAAATAGGGGTTTAATTTTAGTTGTTTATGGGCTTCCCTCCATGCCACCACAGTGTCTCTGATCAAAATATGAGAGCGTAATGTAAGCGGCATGGCAGAGAAGGGGCAGTGTAGAAGAGCAGGGAGAGTCCAGGGGGTTACCACTGCTGTTTCCAACAAAAAGTTGGAATAGTGTGAGGAGGAGTGTAGCCAGTCAATAGCGTGTCGGAGTAGGCAGCTCACGTTGTAGAGTCTAAGGTTGGGGAATGCCATTCCTCCCCTATCTTTGGGTACAAATAATTTTTTTAGGGCTATCCTGGCTTTTTTCCCCTGCCAAATAAACATAGTGAACTCTCTGTTAAGTGCTTGTATGTCTCTGTGCTTCAGGAGTATTGGCAGAGTCTGCATGGGGTATAGTAATCGGGCAAAGGGTACCATTTTTATTAGGTGAATCCTACCAAACAAAGAGAGAGGTAGATTTCTCCATAGGAGTAACTCTTTACGTATTTTATCGAAGAGTGGAGGGTAGTTAAGTGTATACAGGGAAGATGGGTGTTTTTCTATCTTAAGGCCTAAGTAAGTGATGGAACTTTGTGCAATTGCAAACGTTGTGACATGGCTCAGTATGTTAGTCGCCGTGGGAGTGAGAGGGAGAATTTCGGTTTTAGTGATATTAATACGCAGACCGCAGAAAGCGCCAAATTGTGTGAAGGTCTCTTGGATTTTGGGAAGGTCTTGAGTGGGATCTGAAGAGAACATGACTATGTCATCAGCAAAGAGCATTATTTTAAGGTGGGAGGCATGCAAGGAAATCCCTGTGATGTCTGATACATTCTGGAAAAAAAAGTGACAGGGGTTCTAGGGCAATATTAAATAGCAAGGGTGATAGGGGGCATCCCTGTCTTGTCCCTCGTAACAATGGAAATCTGGAGGAGATGAAACCTGGTGTGCATACCCGAGCAGAGGGGTGTCTGTATAGTGCTTGTATGAAAGTCTGGAGTCGGCCAAAGAAACCCAACTCCCCCATGACCTCATAAAGCCATGGAAATTAGATGCTATCAAAGGCTTTTTCCGCATCGATTGATATAAGCGCCAAGGGGGAAGATGGGTGGTCCCCGGCAAAGCCCAGCACCGTCAATAGTTTGCGAATGTTAGAAACAGCCGACCTATTCTTGACAAACCCCACCTGGGCTGGGGAAATCAGCTGTGGTAGAACTTTCGCCAATCTATCCGCTATAAGTTTTGATAGGTATTTTGCGTCACAATTTATAAGAGATATAGGTCGATAGGAATTCGGCTGGGTAGGATCTTTGCCATTCTTAGGTATGACTTTGATAAAGGCTTCCGCACCAGTTTGGAGTTATTCTCCCCCTGACCAAATGGTATGGAAGACCTTATGAAGGACCGGGGATAAGCTTTCTTGAAGAAGTTTGTATAGTTCGTTGGTCAGACCATCCGGTCCTGGAGATTTGCCATTGGGTGAAGTTTTGACTACCCTAATTATTTCTTCCAAAGATATATCAGAGTTCAAAAACTCCAGGTCTGTCTCTGACAACTTGGGTAGCGATAGGGATTTAAGAAAATCTTTGCCTTTTGTCATATCAATCGGGGTTGCTGAGTATAGAGTAGTATAGAATTGCTCCAGGATTGAGTTTATTTGCTTGGGGTCGGATGAAAGATCCCCTTTGTCAGACTGTACGGAGGATATATGAGTCTTTGGGGCTCGAGGCTAAGTCAGGTGTGCCAAGAGTTTCCCTGCCTTGTTACCAAACTTGTGAAGACGCATTTGGAATTGGGACTGGAAATACAAGTGTTGTTGGTTGGTCCACCATTCAAAGTTAAATTTTGCAGTGCGCCACCGCTCCCTATGCATTGGTGTGGGATCAGAGGCATAAGCCTGTTGGGCCTGGCAAAGAGCCTGGCTGGCATATTTGAATTGGTATTTGGTTTGGTTTTTTTTTGCCGCCACATAGGTCGTACTCCTGCCAGGCTGCCTCTACCATGGTTTTGAAGGAGGTATCCGTCGCCAAATGAGACGGAAATCTCCAAATATAGGCATCGCCTTTCGGGAGAGATAAACGCATTTCTAGCATTACGGGTGCATGATCAGATATGGCTATGGGATATATTTGAGCGTCAATCACCGTGGCATCTACGGGACTGGAGTCTAGTCTAGCAAAGGTGGCATGCATTGCTGAGTAATGAGTAAATTCTCGCTCAAGGGGGTTCCGGATCCTCCATACATCTGTCAAATCCAATGTCTCTGCTAAGTCAGCCAAAAAGGTTGGCGTGGAAGCAGGCGTATCAGAACCCCTGACTATGTTTAGTTCCCTGTTTCTATCTTCCCTCACCACCATCACTGAATTAAAATCTCCTCCCAGTATTTTATTTGGATTGGTGTCTCGCATGATCCAAGAGATGGTCTTCTGGAAAAATTGTACCGTCGGGGAGTTTGGAAAATAAAAATTATAAAAAGAATAGGTTTGGTTGTGGACCGTGATGCGGGCGTATAGTTTCCGACCATCAGGGTCGACTTCTACGGTATCAATTTTGTAAGGTAGATTTTTGTGTAGTAGTATGGCCACTCCCGCTCTCCTGCCTACTGCGGGAGAGGAGATAATCTCGCCCACCCACATTTTTCTCATCCTATAAATATCGGTTTGGGGGAGATGTGTTTCCTGTAATAGTACTATGTCGGGCTTTAATTTTCTAAGGTGGCGGAGAATGTTCATGCGCTTGGCCGGTACCAGTAAGCCATTAATATTCCAGGAGACCACTCTTATGGCCATTTACATCGGGGCGTATACATTAACCTAAAATACATACATTGTAAGAACATTTGTATTGAGCACGTACAATCAACATATGTATCATTCCCGTCACAATTGGAGGAACCTTGGGTCCACGTAGTTATCTTAGGTACAATGGCATAGAGGAGGTTACTATGTGTATTGGTGTTGCACAATTCACGGAAATATCCTGAGGAACAGCGTACAAGCAATGTATGGTAAAACAAAATAACGATAAAAGTAACTGAAAGAAAAAACATCAGGTCAACAGAACCTAATTTGAAGTTAAAAAAAATAGAGAAATTAAACGAAACAACAAGAATCCAATACATGACTTTTTTCCTGATGAGCATAGCTAAGGCGGTAGCGGCTCCGCTAAGCCAGGATCAAGTCTATAACAAGCCTCAGCCAGGTGTATCTCAGCTGAGGTAAACAGTGAGTCTTAGAGGAACACTAATGAGGGATTAAGAGTAGTACCCCACTAGCTGTTAAAGACAGTAGCTGTCTTCTCCTTCCCCCCTTCCCAGGGTGACAATGTCGGGGTAACCCCGTAAGATCTCACCTGGGTCCAGCTTGTGAAACAAACACAGCCGTGTTTTTGAGTGTGTCCCCGCCGTTCAAGGCGAATCCAAGGGGGTCATTGGGAGACGAGGGAGTGATTTTTTTGCTGGAGTAGAATGACGTTGAGGTCGAGGTGATCGCGTGTCCTCGTGCGGCGCGGCTGGGTCCATCAGCTGTCGTAGGTAAGTTGTCGCCTCTTCAGGGTCTTGAAAAGATTTTTGGGAGCCATCTGCTGCTTGGAAGCGGAGGGTGGCCGGATATGCCAAGGTGAATCTCACTTTCTTTTGAAAAAGCATAGAACAGATGCCGCTGAAAGCTTTGCGTTTCTTGGAGACTTCGGCTGAATAATCAGCGAACATGAGGAGGTGGTGGTCATCAAGGGTAAGGCCTTTATTGTTCCGGAAAGCTTGGAGGACCGCCATGCGGTCATTGTAGTCCAGATACCTGACGATGATCGGTCGCTGCGATTTCCTTTCCGGGATCAAGGGGCCCACTCGATGGGCGTGTTCCACTTTGCAGATGGTGTGGATCCCAAGGATGTCAGGTATGTTGTGAGCGCAAATGCTTGCAAGTTGGGAAGGGTGATAGGATTCCGGGAGACCGATGATGCGGAGATTGTCCAGGTCCTTGACCCGGTCCATTAGATGTTGTATGTTATGTTGCGCAGCGGTTATTTGGGAGGCTGCAGACTCGCTCCCTTCCTCTAGCTGAACTGCTAGGTGCTCTGCCTCTGAGATCCTCTGTGCCTGGTTGAGCAACTCGACCCGTAGAGCCTGGATGCCTTTGGATACTGCCTCAGGGATTCTTCAGGGATTGGTGTGCGATCTTCTTCCGAGGAAGGGCTTGCGTACGGAAGAGCATGCATGGCGGCCATCTTTAGAGGTGGTTGGGGCCTCCTGGGTCTCGTCGGCGTGGATTTGCTCCGTGGTCCGTTGCGTTTTTTTGCCAGGAATTTATCCATGGGCGATTTGGGAGGAAGTCTCAGCGGGGTTTACCCAAGAAGCAGGGTGGTGTTCCGCGGGCTGAGGTAAGATTTTATATGCTGATTAAGCCTGTCCGTGCGGGAGCTCTCGTTCCTGCGACCGCTACATCAGGCGCCGGAACCGGAAGTCTAAAGCAGGGTGATTTAGTCATAATCCGCAGGTTAAAATGTGTCATAAGTATTATTATTATTATTGAAACTATTATCTGGTAACTAAAGGTATTTACAACTTATTAAAAGTAAAATTTTATTCTGTGATTTTTCCCTTTTATAAATGCACTAGAATTAGGTTTCTGGCACAAGGCATTAGAGCTCAGTGGCTATTGTGTCCCAGTGGCTTTCAGCACTGGTACCACCAGCTAACAGTGACAGTTGAGGTCCAGCCTTAATCCCATGAGCTGAAACAATCAGTTTCTGAGATTGAAACAGTTTCTACTGGAGTGTTCCACTGCAGAGAATGTAAACAAATTGATTCTGCATTGTCTTTACATAGGAAGTAACATGACATCGCAAATGAGGTCACATAACTTCTTGTAAGTTATGGAGCTCTGACAGAGCTAAAGCAGCTATGTCCAGCCTCTCTCTGCAGTAATAGATTAGCAGTAGACTTGCATGGCTGCATGGGGGGCTAGATCAGGTTAAAAAGGGATACTGGAAAAATCTTGGACTCTGTATCCTCAGATTGAATACTGTGCAGAGAGAGCATCCAGCTGCAGGTGTCATTTCAGCCTATGCCAGGAGAGGAGCTGGAGGGTGGGAACTCCTGAGGTAATAGCCATGAGCTGTGAGGTAAGCTTGGTGACTCTGTGTCCTCAGATCTATTACTGTGGAAGCTGCTTAAGGCATCAATATATGAGGCACCTCCACTGTAGTGGTATGACCTACCTGAAATTGACTGTCCTAATTCATATATTACTGTTTGAAACTATATAATATATGTGAATAGTGTAAGAAACACTTACTTGACATATTGTACAATGCACTACATGGGTAGCTTGGAGCAAATACAATTATTTTCATCTTTGGGATGCAGTCTACTAGGTGAAGATAATTACCTTTTATACTTTAAGTTGCTTTGTGGGTGTTTTTGGTTAAAGTAAATTGAATTTAAGTACAATGATGACTTGGGCATGAGGTCCCAGTATCTAAACTTTCCCTTCTGGAAAGGATCCTGACCAGTTGCTCAAGCCTACCACTGATATGGACATTTAAGATTTGAATAATTGACTAGTGGATGAATGAATGAGGATAATGTTAAGAACTAGTTCTTCCTCTAGTACAGGTTGTGCCATTTGTCATCAAGCTAAACAGAACAGACCTGCCACCATTATTCACTTTCCTAACTAAGATGATGTGCAAAATACACATATTAATTCTTAATGGTCTTTTTCCAGGCAGAAACCTGCATGGCTGGCTTCATTTAATGGTTTTATTACAGATATTCATTTTACATTTTTAAACAGTCCATATGCAGCATTTTGGTTAATTTGATAGTTTACTTTAGTTTTAAGTTGATTTATAGCTGCACGTCTTTTTCTCTGATTCATTAAGTCTCTGAGAAAACATATATATTATAAATAAACTGTATATCTTTGGAGAACAGAAACATTAAGGAAGAAAATACATTTTTGTATACTACATTGTAAAGCATATAAATATCTCTTATATTACAGAACTGTAAATGATCTGACTGGCAATTGGCCCCAGATTTTAGTATGTATTGATTTACATACACCCAGGTCAATCAGTGAAGCCTGTTAAGCACCCGGACTCTTCTACCACAAAGCAATGCTGTTGTCATAGATGCAGAATGCAGTTTAGCATTGTCCTGCTGAAATATGCAAGGCCTTCCCTGACAAAGACGTTGGCTGGATGGGAGCATATGCGCCTCTAAAATCTGGCTATTTCATTCAGCATTGATGGTGCCTTTCCAGATGTGCAAACTGCCCATTCCATACGCACTAATGCACCCAATAACATCAGAGATGCAGTCTTTTGAACTGAGCACTGATAACAAGCTAGAAGGTTCCCCTCCTCCCATTGTCCAGAGGAAGAGGCTCCTATAGTTGCCTCTTCGTCTGACCACAAAACAGTTTTCCACTTTGTGAAAGACCATTTTAAATGAGCTGTGGCCCAGAGAAGATGGTGTCATTTCTGGATCATGTTCAGATATGGCTTCTTCTTTGTATGATAGAGCTTTCATTTGCATGTTTGGATGGCACAGTGAACTGTGTTAACAGACACTGTTTTTTTCACAGACAGTGATTTATTTCTGAGCCTATGCAGTGATGTCCTTTACTGAAATTACAGAATTATGCCGTTTATAAAGGCATCCAATATTGAGTATCCCTTGCGCACATAGCTTTCTCCAGATTCTCTGAATCTTTTGATTATATTATGTACTGTAGATGATGATATATTTAAAGTCTGCAATTTTAGATTCATAAACATTATTCTAAAATTGTTCAACAATTTTTAGATGCAGCTTTTAACAGATTAATGAACCTCTGCCCATCTTTACTTCTGAGACACTCTAAGATGCTCTTTTTTTCAAGAATAATTGTTTATTTATTTTCTTCATAATCAACTTACATCATATAATCAAATTCATATTATAAATAGTTAACAGTTCTAGACAATTCACTCTACAAACACAAATACAGGCAAAATCCTCATTATTATAACACTCATCCTCCTCCCCCTTAAAAACTTAAGAAACAAACAAACAACAACAATAACAAAAAAAAGCTCACCCACATCAGCCAGCTTTAATGCATGTCAGAGACATTGTTTTATTGAGCCCCCTGGTGGTTACCGTCAGTGAAGTGCATGGCAACTGGTTTGTTAGGGTCAATATCTTTCCTTTGTCTCCTTACTTCTATGTTCAATTTGATATCACTCTTGTGTTTTTGGTGTCTTTTAATTGATGGTTTTGCTGACTTAAACCAGGGAGCATGAACAATTCAGAATAGACATACAATATTCAGTCTTGCAGTTGTAGTTAATGGGGTATCTTTTTTTCTCTATTCAGATGGAAAAATTAGTTCCTCATTATCACTATGTTGTAATTATAACATTTGTAACACCCTTTCTTGGATGAAAAACATTTTTTTGGGTGTCATATTTGTCACAGGGATTCACTCTCATTAGGTAATCCCTGATAGAATTGTTTTTGGAATATGCCACCCATTGTGCCTACCTGATCATGGGTGTGAGTGACAGGCTGGCCATCAGGATATTAGAATTGTATAAGGCTTGATAAATATGTTTGGAATATGGATTGTATCTGGTGATAAACAATGTGCTGTCCATGTCGGTCATCTCTGGTTTTGGAGTGTGGGACCTACCCCTCCTCAACTCTAGTTTGTGCTTCAAAATAAGGTCAGGGTAACCCCTTTCCAAGAATTTGCAATGCATGACCCTTATTAATTGAGAAATTGGCAAAGTTTCCTTGAATCTGTCAGAGTGTGCACTCTGGTAGGGGATTAATGTGTTGTGGTCAGAAGGTTTCAGGTACAATGTGGTAGACAGGTGGACATAATTTACTGTAACCATAATGTCAAGGTATGAGATAGCAGTACATGATTTTATGGGTGTTAAAAATGTCCCCTTGAGTAATTGAACTAAGGAATTTGATAAACACATGTATCCTTTGGACCAGTCCATAGTACAACATATCATCTATGTACCTTGTCCATAGCTTGACATGGTTGAACAAATCAGATGAGTAGATATGCAACTCCTTGAGATAGTCCACAAAAAGTTTGGCATGTGAGGGGGCAGCAGATCTGCCCATAGCAGTACCCTTTATTTGCAAATAAAACTGCTTTTTGAACCTGAAATAATTGTTGTCTAACACCAGCCATAAACCCTCCAAAACGAAGTCTGTGGGTGGGTGTGGAACTTCACTTTTACACAAGAAGTGTCCCCCAGCTTTTATTCCCAGGTCAGTGGGGATACAGGTACAAAGCGAAGAGATGTCCATAGTCAGTAATGTCCAATCTGTTGATTTTCAGTTTCATTAAGAAAGCGCCTGTGTCTCTCTGTGTATGATAGAAGAGCCTTCACTAGTGTTGCAACGTATGGTCAGGGAACATCGCCAGTTGTTGTAGAATGGATTCAATGGCAGATGCGGTTGGTCTGAAGGTCAAATAATTGACCCCATTATGTACCTTTGGTAAGCCATAAATCACCGGTGCATAGGGATGTTTTTTGCACAAGACATCCCTTCACAGATCAGCCATTCCCTTCACAGATCCACCTATTATTGAGAGCCATATCAGTTAAGTTCACCAGTTTCTGTTGTATAATGGCTAACAGGTTTCGCATGATAGGAGTGTTTTTACTCCTATCAGATAGTAATGCCAGCATGCCCTTCCTATTTGCCTGGTAGTCCATAACAACAATTGCTTCCCCTTTGTCTGCAAGTTTCACAATAATGGTCTTGTCATCACAAAGGGATTTGAGTGAGGCCATTTTGGCCTTACTAAGGTTTAAGTCGTGGATTACTTAGCCATACATCCTTTTACTGTTAACAACCTCATGTGTTTGATGTCTCACAGTATTGATATATGTCTCAATGGAGATACATTGTCCAGGTGGTATGAAAGCACTCTTGTTCTTTAAATCTTAGGTGAGTGTATCAGAGGCAGGGGTGTGTGGGGTGTTACTGAAATGCTGTTTTAGTTTTAAATTGCATTCCTGCTTAAATGTCTCCACTTCAAACTGGAAGTCGTTGCATTTTGGTGTGGGGTAAAATGATAAACCTCTACTTAAAAGGCACACCTCCCCTTTTTCCAATGTCTTGTGTACACATTTATTAACCACTTCAAGACCAGGTGTTTAGACCCCCTTCCTGGCCAGGCCATTTTTCAGTATTCAGCGCTGCGGTACTTTGACTGACGTTTATTCCGTCATGCAGCGCTGTACTGAAATGAATTTTATACCATTTTTTGGGGACAGATAGAGCTTTATTTCGGTGGTATTTAATCACCACTGGGGTTTTTATTTTTTACTACGGCCGGCCCGGAGGTGGTTAATGGACATTCCTTGTTCCCTGTTGTCTCATGTTGATAGCGGGATTCAGGTCTGTTTCTTATTACCTCTCCTGGATCATCCCTGGACCTTATAAAAAAGTGGAGTAAGGAATAGTACTTCAAACCCTCAAGCATTCCAATGTTTAAAAAAATAAACATATCTAAATATTTCCAAATCAAAATATTTTAGGAGACATTTGTGTTGGCTGTGGGTTAATCTAAAGGATTTTCAATTGGTCAGTTAGCAGCAGCAGTAAGCACTGTGCTCCTGGCAGGGTTGTCATCATTGAAAAATGATCATTTCAAAAATAACACAGTGAAATATCAAGTGATTTCAAACATTGGTAACTAACTGGTAGTTTACAATTAAAAAATGTTTTTTATTGAGAAATTTATTGTTTTACATGGTACAATAACACAACAGCAATTTATAATAAATCAACTGTGTGTGGTGTTAAATTATTGTACTGACTGAAACAATGTAGGAAAATCTATATTTTTTCTGGGCTAAAAAACGTAAAATGTATTCATGTAAAATAGGTATACAACACACAAAAAATCCCCAGGTCACCTGCCAGCTAGCCTGCAATAAACCAAGTTACCCTGTCAACAGTATGCGTTAAAAACAGAGGTTTTAGTTGCACAAACTTTTGGCCAAAAATATATAGAAGCCACACTGCCGCACCAAGCCATATTAATGCAGTCGATAAATTGCATGCAGGTGTACCAGGAGGTAGCCTACTACTCCTAATAAGGTGCAGGGATGCACTGGAGGCCCAGCAACCAAAAATGCACGCTGGGACCCCAGTGCGTCTCCACATCCAAAATAGTCAAACTAGAAAAACATGGTACCTGCATGAATCTATAACCAGCCTTTTCATTCATGTAAAATAGATCTCTTTACTTTTGTAAAGAAAACCAAAATCACAAGCATTTTCTTTCATGCTGATATAGAACTATGGCCTCCTACAAAATGTATTTGCTGCAGTCCTTAGGTGCATCTGCACTTATTATTTTCTTTTAGTCCCCAGAGAGTCCACCCCAAATGATGGCTTCCTGCGATGGAGAGGGGGGGGGGCGACTCTGCTGCAGTTACTATAGCGGAGTGCACTGAATTAAAAGCGGCATTATCTCTTATGTAAGCTAGCCTGCTTTTGCTACAGTGGGGTTAGAAGATCTTGCAGGGGCCATGGTTATCAGCATTAATACTATTAATTGATAAGCCTGTAGCTTGCTAATCAGCAACCAGGCCACTGCTGGTTGAGTCACAGAATTCCACTGTTATCTGCAGTTCCATGGGTGGCAAACATGGTATAGGATTTGGCTAACGCAAGAAATGTAATAAAATGTTTTAATCTATGAGGCTTTTGTAACAAAGTAACTGGATTTAAGACCTGATTAGACTACCACACAAGAGCCTTTTCATGTACTTTAAGTGTATGTATGGAGGTAATCTGTAAGTTTCCCAGAGATCACAGTACTCTTTTCAGAAGTATAGAGCCTTCTTTGTTCAGACACTGTGCAGAGTTACTATGGGGTCTATTCACAAAGCTGCCGAAGGATCTGGCTGTAGCCTCATAGAACTGAAGGGGTGCTGTACGGGCTATTCACAATAGCCCGTGCAGCTCCCGAACATGGCCTAGCGGCTCAGTCGAGCCAAACGCATATGCATCGGCTCAGCTGAGCCATGCTGAAAGCTGAAGCTGGCCGAGCGGCCGGCCATTGGCCAGCCGACAGCCTGCTTCTGACAGCTGGGCGGAGCCAGCCGTGATCTTACGGCTGGCTCCGGCCACTTGCAGTGCGATCAGCGTCCCTGGTTACCTGCTAACCAGGGACGCTGATATCCAAACAGCTAACTCTCCCTTGCGCCCCTGGAGTCTCCTGCTCCCGGACGTCAAGGAGAGAAGCACTGCTGTGTCTTTTTTTTCTTTATTCTGACACGAGCGATGTCAGAATAGAAAGAAAAAAATTCCCATTGAAAAGCATTGGTACATTACTATTGGCTATTTCAATTTGCAATAGCCAATAGTAAACTAGCATTGTACCCGCCCTCTGCTGCAGTTCCCCATCAGGTCCATCAGCAGAGGGCGGGTACAATGCTAGTTTACTATTGGCTATTGCAAATTGAAATAGCCAATTGTAATGTACCAATGCTTTTCAATGGGAAAATGTCTTTTTTTTTCTCTATTCTGACATCGCTCGTATCAGAATAAAGAAAAAAAAGACACAGCAGTGCTTCTCTCCTTGGCGGCCGGGAGCGGGAGGCTCCCAGAATGCCCGGGAGAGTTTTTTTTCTCTTTTTTTTTTGACAGCAGCAGAGCCGCTGGACAATAGGAAACTATTGGCGGAGCTAGCTGTCACTGCTAGCTCCGCACAATCGTTTTATATTTACTTTTTTAACTTTTTTCACTAATTTTCTGTTCTGCTCGGTACTTCTGAGGGACCGAGCAGAACAGCCGAGCCGAATGCCGCTCAGCGGCATTCGGCTCCTCACTCACTGCTGTTCGGCATCTTTAAGAATAGCCTGAACAGTAGTGGGTAGCCTGCCTGAGGTTCGGCTTAGCCGATTCAGATGTTGGATCGGCTGAGTCAAACTCCTTCTGCACTTTGGGTCGGCCGAACATGCTGAGCATGTTCGGCCGACCCGAAGCCACACGGAGCAAGCCGGTGTACGGCTGAAATCAGCCGTACCAGCCTGAAGTGAATAGCCGAACAGTGTTCGGCTCACTTCACTTCAGCTCAGTCATTCACTCGGCTGCCTACGGCAGCTTAGTGAATAGACCCCTATGTCATTTTCAGGCTGAGATCCTGGCTAATAATATGAATAATATAGTCATGTAAATCCTGTGCAGTTCTTGGCTGTGCTTCCAGAACGTCTGACACAAATCAGCACCTCCTTCAGCCTCTCTCCTTGTGACTTACTACAAAATTACAATAATGCAGTCCGGTCATATCGAGAGAGAGAATTGAGTAAAACTTTCTCTTGCCTGCAGCAGAATGATGACTTAATCTTAGCCTAGCCAAAGTTACTTGACTAGAATGCAAGGATTGTTTTTAATTGTAAATGGTACAGTTTCTGAAAAGTGTTTGCTGCTGTACATAGCAATTTGTTCGGAAATTATTCATGCAGACTTATAAAATTACCAAAAACTCCACTTGAAGGCCACTTCAATAAAATATTTGCATTATAGATTTGTTTGGGCTTAGGGTTCTGGAGCCAAGTAGATAACAAGGAGCAATCTAACCCTGAATCACCAAACTCTGAGATGCAGTAGAGTAAGTATCTACCAGCACTGGAAAACTGGGCTGGCTAGGGCAGAAGGGTAACACTTTTGCAGCACCGTGGTGTTTAACTATAATAGGCTTTTGGAAATACAAGAACACAGAAGGGTAAGTCTCCTGTTGCACTGGGGTTTTAGATACAAAGGAACAAAAGAAATATAGGAGAGAAGGAACTCTGAGAGCTCAGTAGGAATACCTTGGACACACAGGTGCTGGATTACTGGAAGCTGGCATGAGAGCACAAGGGACAAACAGGGGCAGGAACACTAGATTGCACAGGGAACACAAACATATGCTGAGAGCTCTTCTGGAATACACAAAATAATCTTGAGATCCAGGATCTCAAGAGGCTGAGAAGCATACAAAAACAGAGGGGCATAGAACACTGGGGATCCAAGGTTAGTGGGGATATATACTAACTTAAAATTAAGAAAAACTTGATAAGCTCCCTAATTGCAGCATAACTGTTAAGTTTCTTGGATAGCATAGCATTTTACTGAATGATATTGCTTACTGCTCATTCTACTCAGGGTTTCTCTTTAAAAATACCATCAAGAAGAAAAAACTAAAAGTATAATATACTCACTTTCCACACTATATGCTTTATTTTTGTTTAAAAATGTATTATGATATTATATTTATCAAATGCTGATAAATATAAGCAACAGTACAAAACACAAGCTATTGTTATATATACATGTATGTTTAAATAACATTATGCTACTTTTTCCAATGTTTAAATGATGTCCATACAGAGGTGTGGTATATTTTTCAAAAATTAACAAATACAGTACAGTAGTTTCCAATACTATATATGCCTACATTATATCACATCTTCCCATGATGGAAAACAATATTTCTGTACCTGGCTGATGCTTTTAACTGCAATATATTGTAAAGTAGAGAAGTAGCATGGCAAAACACAGGTTAAGACAATAATTCCACTCCTGTATTATATAGAAATGCATCAAGCTTGACAAGTGAATGGTGGCAATGGTGATTCTTTTAAAGCCATTGAATCATATGTTATGTGTTGCTCCCTGGATGACAGGAAAACTTATTAGATATGACACAAATTGTAACAAAATTGTGCTACAACTGAAAAGCATCTGTTAGAAACAGAGAAAAAATAAAATAAAGCTGAAAATGGCTTGTATTCATGGCTTGCCTTGGAAAGCTGAGCCTAAATATGCAAAGAGGACTGCAAAGTTAGAAAAATGCTGAGATTACAGTAGATATTCAAAATATATAACAAAAAATATTGCTTTTAAGTAAAGTTAAATACAAAGACATTGGTGTATGCTGCAATTATATTATTAGGACATACAAAACACAATCTATTATACAGGTAGAAAGGATGCAGTTCCTTTTCTTTTCTTAATAGTATCTCAAAATTAATTATTTAGTGATTACAGTAAACTTGTCACTACTGTTTCAGTACCAAAACAGCCTGAAGCCGTACAATGCAGAGCATGCCTGCACATATATGCCCCAGTATGAGGAGAAACCCCAAACCAGTGTCCCTGTAATGCCCCCC